>NC_092224.1:81361149-81528649 GCF_036320965.1 Panulirus ornatus | reverse complement strand
GTGTGTGTGTGTGTGTGTGTGTGATCGCTATTTGTGTGTTATGGGGAGTGAGTTTTACACTCGTGTTGCTTCGTCTCTGAACCTTGTGTTATGTACCATGTCTTCACTCCTATGTCTGTATGAACACACACACACACACACACATACACACTATTGTATGCCAGGTACCCATTTTATCGACCAGCGCCTATAGAAAGATGAACAGCTGGATGGACTCTGGACTTGCTGGCGCTACTAGGATTCGAACCCGTGTGTGTGTGTGTGTGTGTGTATAGTACCTAAAGTCAGCAATACGTACAGTAGAGGTTCTGTCTCCGTGAGGCAATTTCCCCAGACCAGCGATGCGTGTCTGATCAAAGACTCGACCTTCTCCGCTCAGTCTCGTCCCAGACTTATGAAACCATGTCTTCCTGATCTGTCCTTTCTCCCCACCCCAGGAACAGCCCAGCCCCTTACCTCCCTCGAGTTTTCTATTTCCCCTTCGTCATATTGTCATGACTAATATTTTCTTCGTTATTAATCACGTCATGACTGTAATATCTATTTAAGAAAAAAAAAGATAAATTCCATTTTCTTCTGTCCACTTCATCAGACTGATACGTTGATAAATTTGTTTGTAGGTTTCCCAGGAAGGTTCCTTTAAGAGATTCTTCTTGTTTGTTGACGCAGGTCCAGGAACGGAATGGTAAACATAATTTTCAACAGGTTGCCAACTTAGTACATCAGGGAAGCGAACCCTGGAGCTCAGGGAATGTGAGTGAAGCTGGGAATATCTTTTCACAGAAAAACTAGGGATCGTCGTCATGAAATACGCAGTCATTGTACCTATTTAAACATTTCAGTATTTGGTAACGTACTTACATTACTTGGCCTATATATAATGTGTTGCTTATCTTATTCATAACCTTCGTATTATTATATATATCGCTACCTCGCTAACGGGGGAAACAGTGACAGAGTATATATATATATATATATATATATATATATATATATATATATATATATATATATATATATATATATGTATATACATGTGTATGGGGGGGGGGGTTGGGCCATTTCTTTCGTCTGTTTCCTTGCGCTACCTCGCAAACGCGGGAGACAGCGACAAAGTATAATAAATAAAATAAAATATATATATATATATATATATATATATAATGTGTTACTTATCTTAAAACCTTCGTATCACAATCTATATATAATGTGTTACTTATCTTGCTTATAACCTTAGTATGACTTAGTATTAAAGTGTGCATGAAATACATTCAGCTGGTGATCATACAGTGTTTGATCTTCATTCGATACATCATAAATTCTACCAAGACCATCTTAGTCCTCCTCCTGGCCGCCACCTCCTGCCTTATACGACAGCCATCATGTGTTCTCTGTTATCTCTCCTGCCTCATCCTTGGTCAATATCAAACAATCTCTTATCATCCATCTCATTTCTTCTCACATCCATGCCAGACAGCCTCTTGATCATCCCACCATCTCTCTCTCTCTCTCTCTCTCTCTCTCTCTCTCTCTCTCTCTCTCTCTCTCTCTCTCTCTCTCTCATCCCTCCTCGTTATCTCTCAACCTTCTCACTCCCATCTCTCAGCGGTACTAACTCGTCTCTCAGCCAGGGTGTGTTAGAGTAAGACCGAGTGAGTGGTCAGTAGCGGAAATGTGACATGTGTTGGAGAGCAACAGCACCAGACGCCACAGTCCAGGTGTCAGTGGTGAGGTTAGAACGAAGGTATAATCTTGTGGATCAGGTTGACTCTGTCATCCCAGGTGACGCTCGTATGACAGTCCAGGTCAAAACATTTCTACCGTTTTCTGTCATGTGGTTCACGTCGTGTCGTGGGGAAATCTGGTACTGATACTTAACTTCTTGAGTAGGAATGTACGATCATTGAGCTCGGTGGTACGTTCCTTGAGCACGGCGGTACGTTCTTTGAGCACGACGATACGTTCCTTGAGCACGACGGTACAATCCTTAGGTACAACTCAACGATCCTCAAGCACGATGGTAAGATCCTTGTGCACGACGGTACGATCCTTGAGCACGACGGTACAATCCTTCAGCATTTGATGTGACCCTCAATGTGTATGTCGAAGGCCACTCCATCACCTTCAGGGGTTGTGCTTAAAGGGGGTCCCGTTTTGCTTATGGGTCGTACCGTCGTGCTTAAGAGATTAAGAAGGTGCATGATTAGCATTGACATTTACTTCATCTTCCAGTGAAGTACTAACCTAGGTATTTAAAGAAAACTGAACGTTTCACCCTCTAAGCTGACTTGTGTTCTCAGCCATGAACACAAATCAGGCGGCATGAAGCACACCACACACCCTCTGACTCCCTCAGTGACGAACACTCTAACTCCCTCAGCAGTGAACTCTCTCAATCTGCATGCCACATTCAAGGTTGTTTTTTTCACCCCTATTTTGCCCGTATCACTTCCCTCATCTGCTTAAATCTCTGTGGCTCTCATTTGTTCTCATGCTTTTATCTCATTATTCATCTCCTGAACCGTATCTTATGTGTTTGGATGGCATCTAGACTTTCTCATGCCATCTCTCATTGACTCATTTACAGCCCCTGTACCTTCTTCTAGACCTTTTACTGTTTTCTCTTGTATTCCTCCCACTCACCCGCACTCATCATCTGCAAATACTGCCCAAACACCTCTCTTTTCATAAGCAATCCAACTTCCTCATCCCACCAACCACTACCCTTTCTCGTATGTCCACAGTCCATCTTGTGCATGCGACACCCTTCAGCCGCATATATAAGCACCGTTTCCTTAAATACCTTTTACTCCTCTTTCACTTTCCATGTCTCATTTCCTCCCACCGCATGCCATCCTTCACTTCATCTCTCTTTGTATTTCTGGACACAAGCTTCTTTTCCAGGTTGATTTACCTTCACCATTTCTTTCACATACTTTTCATTTTTTTTCCCGAAAACTTTTCAAACTTCAAAGCTTGTCTCAGTGAAGAAATAATCAGACATCCACCCCCTCACCCCCAACCCCATCTGAGCACGTTTCCACTGGGGAACATTTCCACTGCCAGCCTTTCAGTTCAGCCCATAATTCAGTGGTGAAGTTAACACTCTAACCTCAATCACCCGCGTATACTTATATGGGACCAGTTATCCCAGTTACCATTTCATTTTCAGCACGCTGATCGACAATTCCCCTCCCATTTCATGTACACCAGAGACCCTATTCCCCTTCATCATACCCTCAATTGCCTCTGAACCCACTCTTACAATCGGATCCCTCGGCACCAAAGACTGGATCCCTCGCATCAAAACTGCCAAAGCACTCGCTCGTCTAACAAAAGCGCTCCTTCCTTCTTCACTCCTCTCACTACAAGGGATGTTATTAATGATTATATTAACGATGATAATATCAGTGATAATATTGATAATTATGATAAGAAATGAAAATAATAGTGATAATGATGATAATGATAATAATGATAGCGAATATGAACAGACCTTGGTCCTCGATTCCATATTTTTTGTTTTGTTCCCGTCGTCAACACAATATTTTCCTCAACGTGTTATATATCCATAATCTGATTAGATCTGTAATGGAAATATTGTTATAAGTTATTAATTATTTCATTTATATTTTGCTAAGACTTTGCCCCTCTGCAATGACCCCATTGATGTAGCTGAGTATAACTTACGATTGCTCGCTCTGTTGGCAGCCACAAGAACAAATGGTCTTCTCGTTGATTATAGTAATTACAGTAATTTCTTTCGTGTCCATCAAGCTCTGACTCCTGGTAATCTAATATCCGGTAAATTGGTCACTGGTCAGCGAAGAAACCCACTCACACACACACACACACACACATGCATTTATATAATTGCCTCAGGATCCCTTTCTTAAAAGGGGTCTTAGTATTACTCCTGGAATTCTTCCTCGGAAACCTTTTATAGCTCTAAGGTTGCGCTACTTCCGATATCAGGGAAAGTGTGAACCCCAGAGGAGTGAGGCTGTACTTCCCCTACCAGGAGACGAAGATGTAGCCTCACCTCACTCATACCGCAAGACACGGGCTGCCGGAATCCGCCAAAGCTCATAAATGCATATATATTGATGTGGAATACCGACTCCATTGTAGCATTATTCAGAGCCACAGATAGTGGTGATATATCCCTGAAGTGCGAGACGTCTTAGGTTCGAGCAGATACAATCACTGGAGTGGAACTAAAGATGCTGTGTCCACGTAGGTGTCTGGCTCCTGGATGGAGAGGGAAGCACTGGATCTCTGACCACCTTCGCTGTCATTTCATAACCATTCATTCCAGGAAGCAAGACACAGAACCACCCGAGGATTATACGAGAAATCTAGATATTCAGATAGTGTGAGACAGAGCACGTCCCCACGTAAACATGGGCCACCTCAGTGGAGGTGGGTCGGATGGGGGTTTGGGGGTTGCCCCTGCCAGGTGGCTGCTCCTTGTGGAGGTTCACCACTGACCATTACAGAAGGTGCGGGAGGTTCTGGGTCATAGTTCTGTACGTGGGGTTTGTATCGACCTTGTGTCATGATAAGGATATCAGTGTGTGTGTGTTTGTGTGTGTGTGTGTGTGTGTGTGTGTGTGTGTGTGTGTGTGTGTGTGTGTGTGGTGATCCACAGCGATTTACATGTCTCAGTGTTGACCCTCTAACTCATGTAGGACTCTGGCCATCCCAGTGTGGTGGGCGTTCACTCAGAAAGCTGTTGGTCTGTTTTCACGACTTGAATAGAGTGGCTGTATCTTAGTCCACTGGGTCTCCCAGTGTCAGCTGCTGAATGTTGGTGTGATCTTTACCGCCACACAGACGTACAAGGTGTTCGTTTATATAGAAATGTTCCTTCTTTAATGACCTCAGAATTGTTTGGTTAAGTTGCCCTCACTTACCTGAGATAACTCACGTGTGTTTTTGAGGGTATTTTGTAATGGTGAACTTAAATTTTGCATGCAGAGATGTAAGTAACATCTAGCGACGCCTTCCTGTTTCCTTGAAGAAACTTCGAGCTGCTCAGGGGAAAGATATATATATATATATTAATAATAAATAGTGAGCGAAACTGGCTAACCTTCCCCCGCGATATTAACTAACCAAGCACACCGGGGAGAACACCTTCAGGTGGGACGAGTCTTTAAGAACATGAAACTGAGTCTCGCAGAGTCTTGAAAGTCGTCCCTTGGCTTATTTCCCGACTTTACGTATTCCTTTGTGAGTTTAGTCACTTATTCTTTTCTGATGCATTCATTCTCCTCACACATGACCTTTATGAATACCTAGATCTTCGTGGCTCCTGGAGTACCACAAGTGTGGTTGACGTTAAAGGTGGAGAGGCACCACCTGTGAGATGGGACAGGTAGACACAGGGACCTCGGACATCTACTGTTGTACTGTCTTGTGTGGAGCGATGGTGAGCCGGACAGATGAGGCGTTCGTTCTTGTTGTTTTCCAGGACAGGAGAGACTTTGCTCTCTCGGTCTGTCATGTTTCCAGTCATTGTGTTGAAAAGTAGGGGCCTTCCACTTGGTCTTCGATGCTCCAGTCTTGTAGTGTTCTTACAGACGTCTGCACAATGGTCCTGCTTTAATCAGAAAGCTCTACAGAGATGGATAAGAGAACTACAGTATTCTATAAGACAACGATCGGTGGCGCCTCTGGCGGCATTTTATTGTCACTTCATTACTGAACTCCAAACAAGGCGAAACGATAATTCTTGTGGAACATTTGAGCATGTGTTTCACATGTCTTTGCAGATTTTAGGAAATATATTCCCAATATCTAGATATGAGAAACGACAGTTATCCACGTATTTACAATATTCTGCCTGAAGGAAAATATCATGAGGTCAGTATAACTGATTTTACCACGTAAGGAAAGTACCCTGCACGAAGGGAAGTATACTGACTTGAGTATAACACTGAGTTCAGTTCGTTTTATTACATCGATCTGCCTGACGCGTGTTTCTCTCGCATCTGATCCAAGGACATTGGGTTACTGTGGGTTATCCACACAAACACAGGTACTGATTAACGAACAGTGATTAGAACACAGTTCTGAACGATTAACTTGACCCAGAATGATGAAGTACAGATGCCACAACGTTAACATCTTCGATCCGTCATACGACCACGTATTTTTTTATTAATGTAATTCCACTACACTTCCACGAACCACGATAAGTTCGAGTTCCATGCGGATGAGATTGCATTACCTTGATTCTGATAACATTGGAATGTTGCGCTCACACGAAGGGATGTGAATGAACGCAGACAGCAACAGCCCAGTGGGTCATTTCGAGGATGTTTGTGGTAGTGAAATATGCCAGAAACTCAGAGATTAGTGTGATAAGATTAGGAAAGCAAAAGTTGATGTTTAGGAAGAACACTACATTTAGCTAATGAAGAACGGGTATTGTCATTCGTGAACTTGATATATCGGTTCAGTTTATTCTTAGAATTATCTTTGGAGCTGCTTTAAGCTTCTGGTAACGTTAAGTCATTCCTGGTTAACGAGCCTCTTAGAGAAATAGCTCAACTGCCTCATTCGAGGCAAAACGTTCGCCCATGACTTCGTATCCAGGACTGCAAATGAGGTCAGACAATTCTAGTGTTAGATAGCAACTGAGAACGAGAATGTCAAAGCCTTTGATGTAATGATTTAGAATACCTGTGTTACATCACATTACATCACCTCTTGACCTTCTCTCTTCAGATGTGAATTTCTCTGGCTCTCACGGTGCTCATTTCTCAATATGGGAGTCATTCTGGTTGCCTCTCTCTCTCTCTCTCTCTCTCTCTCTCTCTCTCTCTCTCTCTCTCTCTCTCTCTCTCTCTCTCTCTATTTCTCTCTCTCTCTCTATTTCTCTCTCTCTCTCTCTCTCTCTCTCTCTCTCTCTCTCTCTCTCTCTCTCTCTCTCTCTCTCTCTCTCTCTCTCTCTCTCTCTCTCTCTCTCTCTCTCTCTCTCTCTCTCTCTCTCTGTTTTCTTTATAAGTAAGGTGACCAAGAATGAACGCAGTATTCGAGGTGGGGACGCTCCAGTGAGCTATAAAGAGGGAGAATTAGTTTCTTAGACTTGGAATTTTCTTCGTCTCTTCGCTGCTTGCTTGGCTCTAGGCATCGAGAATTAGATTATCAAAGTCTTTATCCTCTTTTGTCTATTCCAGGTCATCAGAATTCATATTGTAACGTGGCTTCTTATTTTCACTGCCATTGTGTAAAACTTTGCACTCACCGATGTTTTCCTTCCGTTGCCACTTGTGAACTCTGTCCATTGTATGTCTACGTCAGGTTGCCACTGGAAACGTTCGATTTCTGTTGTAGCATTGTTTCTTCTGCTTAGGATCGTTTGCAAATTTTGATATACTACGAAACAGCCTCACTATCTGTCATTAAGCATGAGAAAGGGAACGGGTCCCAAAACCACTCCTTGCGGCACACCTTTTGTGACGTCTGAACTTTTGACCGTAAAGAACTTCCCCTTCTATACGACGAGTTGACCAGTATTGTTATAAGCGAACTACAGCTACGGCTTCACCATGTCGTTTAGCATTTAATTTTAATCTTTAGCCCGAGGCTTTATAGGAAAGCTTTCTGAAAATGTAAATAGATGGTATTAAATGCCATTAGACATGTACAAATTCCATTATGAGGATTGTTGATGCCTGCCGATCTCCAAATGATGTACAGTCTTTCCCTCGGATGATGGAGACCACAAGTTGACCAGTTACGAACCTCAGGCAGTTTGGACTATGATTTCCGAATGGGGACTCGATGCCCTTTTTTTGAATGCTGGTGTTACACTGGATAACTTTTAACCTTGTGGAGTATTCCCTGTGACTCGTGATCCACTGTCAAGAGCAGTCATAGACATGCAAGTTCTCCACTACTAGGATTCGAACCGCCCTCATTAGAGAGTGGGTTTTGGGGTTGTCAGCCACTTGGCTTTGGGTTACATAGCCGATGGGATAACAAACCCAGCTTCCACGTAAGTAGAAGCGGTTCGAATACTGCTGTTAGGGGATTTGTTGACGTGAACGGAGGCAAGAGTCCTAATTGTAGCTTTACTTTTGCAAAGAATATCTGCTTCAGAATTCTACAAATCCATATGCAAAACGGATCACTGTATTCGCCTTCGCTCTTAACTGGTAACCTGTAGGAGGGTAAATTAACTGGCTGACTGGTATCCAGAACGTAAGCATCTGAGAACCATGAGAAACGATTCTGACCTCTGGAATGACACATGACACAAAGAAGAATGACATGAAGACTTTCAAACATCGTTCCGGTGAGAAATATGACTGATGAATATTCTATATTCATTTGAATAATCTAACTCCTGTCGTGCGTATTGAAGAGATTCATTTCTTCTATGAATGTTAAATCAAAAGAGATTTCATCACTGTGATAAATTGGTCACTATAAAGGATACATTTATGCCTCGTCTTGACGCAGTAGCTATCATGCCTTTTCCTTTAGCCACACGAGTACAGAGTTACCATAGACACACACAAGACGCAGAATAATCAGCTGTGTATTATACCATGCGAGGTCACGTTACGCAAGTGGACAATATTGCTTTACTAATTACGACAAGGAGGGTTGTACACTCGTCCCATGACCTGTTGTTAGCTGCACACACAGTAGTGCCAGGTCGTCTGACTTCCTCATGTTGTGCAGCGGATCGTCATCTTGTCCAGAACCTCATCATCATCATCATTATCATCATCATCATTATCATCATCATTATCATCATCATCATCATCATCATCATCATTATCATCATCATCATTATCATCATCATCATCATCATCATCATCATCATCATCATCATCATCATCATCATCATCATCATCATCATCTGCAGCAGCAGCAGCCAGCGGGATCCCAAGTGTGGATGTTTATACCATCATGACAACACCACACTCTGAGGGATGTATGTTTAGGTTGTCACATCTCGCCAGTCTACTGTAGACTGACATCGTCCACAGACTGAGGAACGTAAGACTAGACTGTCATGCGTCACCAGTCTACCGTGAACTACCCACACAGCAGCCTGAGGTTTGGCATCAGAAGAAAGAGCGACTGTCTTCAGAATATGAGATTTCAGTCCCAACCTCCAGGGGAACCAGTGTTAACATCTTGACCTTCATGAATCATCCTGCAACGTTCTCTTGTTCCTCAGATGTGAGGTGAGGTGAGGCGAGGTGAGGGTTGGTGGTGGACCTGGTGGTAGGGGTAGGTGAGGTGAGGTGAGGTGAGGGTTGGTGGTGGTGGACCTGGTGGTAGGTAGGTAGGTGAGGTGAGGTGAGGTGAGGTGAGGGTTGGTGGTGGACCTGGTTGTAGGTAGGTAGGTGGGTGGGTGGGTGGGACGTGGAATATCATAACCCCGAGGCATCTTAACCATTAACTATGATTGTGATGTACAGAAGGAGGAGGAGGAGGAGGAGGAAGGCAACATTAGTCTTATAAGAGTCAAGGATCTGGAAAACACAGCTTCGCCCAACATTAATCATGTGACCTCGTTGAACGTAATCTCGGTCAAATTACTCTTCTTGTTTGCCTCATCAGGTCGGGGCTAATGACCTCGTTCCTCCTCCTGGGTGTAAAAACTCCGGCTCACATCACCGTCTCCAGCATATCCTAGTGTTCCAAGATTTTACGTTGACTAATGATTTATTTCTCTTCTCATATGATGAGTTCAGGTTAACAGGACACTTTCTCAGAAATTGATCTTGGGGTTATACTTGCAGAAAGTACATATGTACTTCGTTTACATTAGTTGCAGGTAAACCACAAGGAAATGGAAGCTGCGAAGTGTCGAACGCTTTCGTGCCGAAAAAGAAAATCATAATATAATATATCATCCGCCAGCAGGTGAGGCAGGCTAATGAATTACGAAACAGATGAAATGATTAAGGCAAAGGTCATCTTCGATGACCTCTCCTCTTACAGGTTACAAACTCAGGTTAAGCTATATGTTCTTGGACACATATCTATATTCCCTTTTTTTTTTTTGCACTTATAAAGTTGTGTGATTTATTTTGTTTCATAAAGTTATGTAATTTATTTGGATTCCTGTTAATATCTGCACTATGTTTGGTAAGACACGATGGACAGTTCACTGGGTTTTCCTCCTGAATCATCTGTATGCCTTTCTACTTTCACCACACTAACCTGTGAGGTTCTGATATCTTCCACTATCTCGCATGGAACCTAGAAAGGACCCAGTGGTCTGTTGCTATGTATGTATAGATAACTAGACAGATAGATAGATACAGATAGATTTATGGACAGGGAGACTGATAGCTAATTAGACAGATGTGCATATATATATATATATATATATATATATATATATATATATATATATATATATATATATATATATAGAGAGAGAGAGAGAGAGAGAGAGAGAGAGAGAGAGAGAGAGAGAGAGAGTTAGCTTATGATGGTTCGCAATGCAGCTTTATCTACTGAAACAGTTTTAGTGTTGTTATAAACAACATTAACATAAATATGAATTCAATTTTTTCCGGTACATACAAAAAGAATTTTTTTGATATATAAATGTTTTGACTCTCTGGAATGTATTTACATTTTGGGCAACACCTGATGATACACTGAACGTGTTCTGCCTAGGTAAATGATGTCACATTGTGTATATCGTGTTTTCTGAATGGAACTGTTGAAATAACTGTCCACGAGCGTGACAGAAGCGGCGATGATACACCGCTGTGGATCAGTCAACATTACTAACGAACTTGTGGGTACACGAGACGTGTGTTTGTATGAATAATGTCAAGCGGTGTGTCTTAGTGTGAGGTTGGGCTCGCTTGGGTTCGAAATCTGGTCACGTTAATCGGCCCACACCCAGGCTAAGTCTTCGTACTCCCGTCAGGGCTGGTCGATAGAGGATTGCCCATTTGTTGTAGGATGGAGTGTGTGTGCATATATATATATATATATATATATATATATATATATATATATATATATATATATATATATATATATATATATAGACGCACATAACGAGTAAAGATATGGTGCATATACTAGGTTAAGAGACGGAGCAACACAGGTATAGCACTGACTCTCCCCGTAACGTACACATAGCAGTCACACACACACACACACACACACACACACACACACACACACACACACACACACATCCGTTTGTGAAAGAACGTGTGAAAGCCAGAGTCGCTGACACAGTCATTATCGGATCATAATTGCACACACAAAGGACTGGAGAAGAAGAAATCGTCGTCTTTCTTGTTGGTGGGGAAAATGATCATTCCAGTCCCGGGTATGTGGCTAACGAGGAGGCACCAGAAGAAAGCAGACGCGATAACACACCAGACGGAGGTACGAGATGAGACACCACAGCATATTGAACCTCCGCGGGAACGCATACCGAATACCACTTGGTCTTGTAAGGTCGACGTAATGACGGAGACACGCAGCCTGCCTAGCATGAAGGTCATAGACTGGAAGAGTCGACGAGTGGGTTTGCTTCGCACTCTATTCTACTTGACTAGATCGGTGAAGCCAGACCTGCTCAGGATGTGAAAAGCAGTGCTCGATACAAGGACGCTTCTGAATGACTGCTCTGAGGGGGAGAACATTCGACGACTCAGGGTGAGTCCCTTTCGCAAGGACAGATTTGGTTGGCTCTTTGTGTAATAATGTGAGACTTCCCATGTTAGATCACACGTCACGTTGATCCCAGACATGTTACATGGGCTGGGTAGCGGATCCAACGAGCATCCGAAGGGTATGGGAAAGCCCAAAGGAGTTTTAGGTAAGAAAAAAAAAAAAGATATGTAGATGTTGTGCTGTAGAGGCGTTGACCCTGACGAGGTTACGCTCGGATCACTGACGGAATCATGTCTCAACAAAGGTAGTGTTGATGAGAGGAGAAGCCCGCACCTGGAACATGAGAGGAGATTTGAAGGAAGTGGAGGAATGCAGAGGTGATTCATTAGCGTGTGGACAAGAGAGGATGGAGGAGATGTGAAAGAAGTGGAGGAATGAAAGGTGATTCATTAGCGTGTGAAGAAGAGAGGATGGAGGAGATTTGAAGGAAGTGGAGGAATGCAGAGGTGATTCATCAGCGTGTGAGTGAAGTGGGATATTTCCTGAAGAGATG
Organism: Panulirus ornatus; assembly: GCF_036320965.1. Taxonomy (NCBI): domain Eukaryota; kingdom Metazoa; phylum Arthropoda; class Malacostraca; order Decapoda; family Palinuridae; genus Panulirus; species Panulirus ornatus. The sequence goes on along the minus strand of NC_092224.1, from coordinate 81,516,471 downwards.
TGATCATTCGTAGAAAGGAGGTAGAGGGTAGGAGACGGATGACCCCTTATGGGAAAAAAGCTACCATAAAGAACACTGGAAATGAGACAATAGAGTAAGGGAGTAATGCCAGAATATCGGCCTCTGGAGGTCAGGCCCGAGTGCCACACCTCCATCAGAAGATCTCGAGGCATCAAGAGCCACAACGCAGGATACTTCGAAGTGTCTCAGCGGTGATGACCAGCCATTTAGTAGGACAGGAAGTGACGTCATCGGTGGATCTCTCGCTCGCGTTGCGAAAGCCATACTGATGGTTTGAGGGAAGACCATGGGAATCAAGTTGTTTAAGGAATTAGGAAATGACGAGAAATGCAAAGACCATGAGATTGCTAGAAACCAAAGCAATAAGATGATAGTTGTAGAGTTTTGAATCGTCTATTGTCTTTAGATCAGGCTTTTCCAGTGCATATGTCCAAGATTAAAGAAAAATTTTGCTTTTTATACAATTGCGAAACATGTCAGCAAACACATGTGGTAAAGCACTGAGGCACACTTGTACAAACGCAAGGAGATTGTCCTGTCCGTTTAGATTCCTTGTGTGCAGAAAGGGTAACATTGATATAGGCAGTATGGAGAAAGATCATAGAGGACAACATCAGAATAGTAAGAAGGGAATTTAGCGTGAGGAAATGTTGGACTGATTCAAGATGAAGTCATGTTAGAGAGAGGAACGGAGAAGTGTCTCCTTAAAGACAGAGAGCTTATGGTAATACCGTCCCGAGGGGAAAGCGAAAGCAAGGCACAGCGTCTGAGATTTTTAAGAACACACTTTTGGCCAAGCACGAGAATGACTTATCGGTGAGAGAGTCAGAGAGGTTGTCACACGGAAACCGAAAGAAACACGACGCTCCGGGTCCTTTGCCTGATTGGCCTCGGAACAAGAGCTGTTGAACCATGGGATTGGATGAAGAGACGCTCGCAGCGGAGGAGGAGGAATGGATACTTGCCTCCCTCCACTCCCGCTACAATAACCTCGTCTGTACGTTGAATACAGACGGGAGCATCGCCTGGGGAGAAACACGTCGTTGTTATCTTCTCAAGGCGTTATGAGAGGAGGAAAGGCGGTGAGTAATAAGACGTCATAGAGCCGGTTGAGGGTGAAATTACGTAGCTATAGACCCAAGGACAAGAAGCGTCTCTCTCTGGTGTTGTGGGAAGGGGTAGTCATATTCTGGTACACGAGTACAGCGGCTGATGAATTGTTTTGTGTGGCAAGGGAAGGGGAATGTATGTGAGGGCTTACACACACCCCCCACCCTACACACACACACACACACACACACACACACACACACACACACACACACTCACACGCTATCTTAATAGGGATGATTTCAGCCACTGTTTGTAATATAAGTTGAAGACGTGTATGGAGAGGGCCTCGGCCACAGAGCCACTGGACGCGTCGGCAAGAGAGGTCGATAATTGTAGTGGAAGAGCTGAAACAGAGAAAGTGAGTAAAGGAACAGTACAGAGAGGATGGTTGTACATCAGACGGGTGGGTGTTGCAATGAAGACAGTTCCCCAACCCTAAAAGAGAAAGGTTGACGTAGATTATAGTCGTGGAAAGAGCTTAACAATAATGTTCTAAGACGCGTGGGATCCTGAGAGAATGTTATAATCAAGGTGGCGTTCGACAGATGGCAGAAGATTCGTAAAAATACCCACCAAATGTTTGTGAAAAATTAGAAGTATCGTTAAGTCTAGAGAAACGGGAAGAGTTTTGGGATGGGGGAATTCTAATCAACCTAAAGAAAAAGAACTTGTAAGGGTGAGTTCACACCAGTCTATGACTGCCACCTGGCAGGAAGCGGGCCAGATGAACTCATTCACGTGAGGGCCAATCACCTCAGGTACATGGAGAGGTACATGGAGAGGATGTCTGTGAAGGTATTCACACGTGTTAGCCTCATGATAGAACATGCTGCCCTTGTTTGCCCTCCCCTTACTTCACTGAGCATAGAGAGATGCTTGGTGAGCGTCCCACGACTTCTTCCCTCGCATAATGTTTGCGCTTCATCGACAGGGTAACGAGACAGGTGTGTGTTCACTACATGGTAAGGGAATTCGATGAGGTGCAGCCCTTTGGGAGTGGAAAGAGCCATTAGAGGTATGAGACACAGGAAGAAAAATGCGATGGGAAGATGAGAGAGAACACCTCTGTAATGCTGACAGAAGTGGTTATAAGATACGCTAAATGACAATACAATGACGATCGAAAGAAAAATACTGTGATAGAAATGAGAGGCAAAAAGACTGAGTCCCATGAGAGTGTAAAAAAAAAAGAAACTCCTCCCCGCCTTCCCCTCTTACCCCCCTCCTCCTCCTCATCCCCTCTCATGCTCCCCTTCTCTCCCCCACCCCATTTTCACCCACCACCCCCACCGACAAATACTTAATTACAAACTCTCACTTGACGCCCACGACGAATTCTTTTCAACCTCAGAGGTGCCCCCCAGGCATCCCCGAGACATCATCATCAGGTCTCCGGGGAAACAAATGCCAAGAGGAATACAGCTTTAGTTGCGTGAAGCCACTCCGAGATACAACACATTTCTGTCTGCAAGAAGAAACCTGGAAGGCGTCGCAAGTTATAATGCAACTTCATTTCCAAGAAACCAACACGAGTTGCAAAATATATCTAGTTACGAGAAACGGCTACAGATCACAGCTGCACCTCTGGCCACATGAATTCACAAGTTCCCTTTGAAAAATGTGGTACAAAATAAAGGTTCTTGTTGTAATGAGCTAAGCTACACTTCAGCTTTAGTTGTGAACGAAACACTACGAGCTACAGTTATACCGCTTGTTGTTTTCATGCGCTACCTCGCTAACACGGGAGATAGCGACAAAGTATAATATATAATGATAATAGTTTATATATATATATATATATATATATATATATATATATATATATATATATATATATATATATATATATATATATGTAGCTGATAACAGGAATGAAAAGGAAATACGATGATTCACGAGTGCCATCTCACGTAACATCTTCAGGGAAGACGAGGGAAGATGTGATACACAGAAGTGAACTCAAGACTTACCGCGTTTTACTTTTCCTCTCGGTTATCGGCAAATACTTGACCGCGCGCATCACCGTGATATATATATATATATATATATATATATATATATATATATATATATATATATATATATATATATATATATATATATAGGGGATAGGGGAGAAAGAATACTTCCCACGTATTCCCTGCGTGTCGTAGAAGGCGACTAAAAGGGGAGGGAGTGGGGGGCTGGAAATCCTCCCCTCTCACTTTTTTTTTTTTTTTTTTTTTTTTTTTTTTTTTCCAAAAGAGGGAACAGAGAAGTGGCCCAGGTGAGGATATTCCCTCAAGGGCCCAGTCCTCTGTTCTCAATGCTACCTCGCTAATGCGGGAAATGGCGAATAGTATGAAAGAAAGAAAGAAATATATATATATATATATATATATATATGAGGGAGAGAACGTGTCCCTGTGGGCACTCCACTTGTTACGTCCAACCATTCTGAGGTTTGAGCAATAATCAACTCCCTCTGTTTATAGGTAATCAGACATAAACCCAAGCACTGGAGTACAACCACATCAGTCTCATACAACTTAACCTTTGATAGTAACCCTAGATGCAACACTTTATCCCTCTTTTTATTTATGAATCCAAATAGATGCCACTGATAGCTTTGCTGCCTCATTCATATTGATTAATTCATAGAAGAGAGTCGAGCAGATTTGCCAGACATGAGCGATTTCGTGTGGAAACCAAAGTGAGAATCGTATATTAAGTGGTAGTTCTCTGAATGGTTTACAGTTTTGTCCTGAATCATGATTTATCTTAAAGTTTTTCAACTACAGTCGTTAACCTAATTGGTAAATAATTTTCCTGCAGTGACATATGACCTTACATTCTTTTTGATAGCGTAACACACAAACTTCCATTCCCCTGGAACTTTCCCCCTTACCGAAGGACTTAATGAAAAGAATGTTTAAGGTATTGACTGTCCCATTCATCGCCTCTTTCATCGTCAATGGACTGGCAATCATGTTCGCATCATTTCATTTACAGCTGATAGCATATCTTCAACTTGTTTGTCAATATGTTGCATAACGATTCTCTCTCTCTAAGCAACGGAAATGGATTCGGGACGTGAGTTGTGTCTTTGATCGTAAATCCAGAGGCAAAGAAAAAGAAATCACTGCATGATCTTTGTCATGGTTTCTATGTCTTGAACCAAGTCACCGTTTTCCATAATTACTAGAGCATTTGACTTAGTATAGACTCGCTTGCTTCTAACACAACTGTTAAACTCGATAAAGTTTCTTTCTCTATTTTCAGCAGTGTACGCTTCTTGCTAACGTTTAATTTCCATATTTTAGCTTCGTTCTGGAGAAAGACTTCCTACGACGCATTGTGCTGCGTGTCTTATTTTCTTACGTCCCTTATGTCCGATTTCATTTTCTTTTTTTTTTTTTTTTACAAAAATGCCGGCCATGTTATCCACCGTTCAGGTACTTTACATTATAGGATTAAGATGAGCTTAACACAGACCATACACCACCAGCATTATTTTCCCTAACACTATCAGAGATGCAAAATTATTTTTTTTTTTTTTTTTTTCCAAAAGAAGGAACAGAGAATTGGGCCAGGTGAGGGTATTCCCTCAAAGGCCCAGTCCTCTGTTCTTAACGCTACCTCGCTAATGCGGGAAATGGCGAATAGTTTGAAAGAAAGAAGAAAAAAAAAAAAAAAAATATATATATATATATATATATATATATATATATATATATATATATATATATATATATATATATATATATACTGTGACGTATTATATCAATTCTGTACCAAGCTGGAGCGGTGTCATGCAATAAAGTTGTGATCCCGGAAGGTTCGTTCGTGTGTTTGTGTCGTGCACAGCTGACGACGACCACGACGCCTCGGGAATACGAGGTGCGACGGTGTCAATAGAAAAAGATTTCGACTCTAATGACGAGGTTTGGCCGGGCGACCTGAACCCCACGCTAAGATCCAGCAGGAGAGAAGGTTGTCCAGGATGTCTTAATATTTGTGAGTGACGCACTTATGCTGCTGGGAGCCGACATGTTCACTAAAAAAATTTCCACATTATCATTGTTAATCACCAGCATCATGGTGGAGTATTACCACATGGTGGAGTATTACCACATGGTGGAGCATTACCACATGGTGGAGTATTACCACATGGTGGAGTATTACCACATGGTGGAGTATTACCACATGGTGGAGTATTACCACATGGTGGAGTATTACCACACGGTGAAGCATTACCACATGGTGGAGTATTACCACATGGTGAAGCATTACCACATGGTGAAGCATATTACCACATTATCATGTCTGTGTCGTGTGCATCATTGTTTCAGTAGTAACAGCACAATATTTCTCAAGGTCTCATTATACCGATTAGGTTTAGAATGAAATTATTGATATTTAAAAGGAAATAGTTTTTCTGAGTGATTGTGGGCCATGTTGTCATTGCCTTCGTTATGAAAGGATCAACAATCTATCTTCAATATAAACATGCGTAGACCAGCTAAAGGATGGTTGTTGACGTTTATGAATTGGACTCGGGAGTTTTAAGATATTTCTTCGGTGTTATTGTGATATGTCGTAGGTGATACCAGCCTAGAAATGGAGAGGTTTGATTCTCTCTCTCTCTCTCTCTCTCTCTCTCTCTCTCTCTCTCTCTCTCTCTCTCTCTCTCTCTCTCTCTCTCTCTCTCTCTCTCTCTCCACCTAAATCACGCTCGTGTTGACATGCAACGCCGTTACCACGCTGGGGAGATGGCGTCCTCCTAATCTTCTTCAGATCTTCTTCTTGACACAATCCAGGCCCAGTCTTCGGGCGTTATCCAGCAGCCAGCCAGCTAGCCAGGCAGCTCCCACACCCAGCCCTCATGTTCGCCGTTGTGTGTGTGTGTGTGTGTGTGTGTGTGTGTGTGTGTGTGTGTGTGTGTGTGTGTGCTGTGTCTCTGCTGGGTTGTCGCTGCGCTCACGATCTGTGGAGAGACTCGTCCCACCAGTCCTCACTTTCTGTCTCCAGACGCCCTTCTGGCACTCCAGGTTCCTGTCACCAGAACGATGTTAACACCTTATGAATGCTCTCTCTCTCTCTCTCTCTCTCTCTCTCTCTCTCTCTCTCTCTCTCTCTCTCTCTCTCTCCCCCACGTACACTGTACAAACATCTCCCGTCGTCTCATCTCTAGCCAACTGCTGGACAAACCTTTCCTGTACACAGGGTCACTGTGAGTGTGTTCGGCCCCTCGTGTGCGTATCTATCCCCCGGCCTACATGTTAGCAGGTTAGAAATATCTGAGGATTAATGTCACTGTGATTGTTGTCAACGTGAAGTGAATGATGTCTGTGACTTCTGGATGACCAGAGAGATTTCTTATTGTCTTCATCCTAAGGGTTTTATCAATAAGATAAGAGAAGATGGGCGGACGAACTGTCTTAAGATAGATTTTGGGAGTGACTGAGTGTCTTTTCCACTTTAAGACACGGTGCGAGAGAGAGAGAGAGAGAGAGAGAGAGAGAGAGAGAGAGAGAGAGAGAGAGAGAGAGAGAGAGAGAGAGAGAGAGAGATGAAGACAGAAGTGAATATTTTTGAGACATTCTTTAAAGTGCAGGATGTGTTATGTTGGTTGATTCCAAACACGACTTCTTACTCATTGATATTGACCTTAGAATGGGGACGTGGGCAGAGAGTGTACACGCAATGCTGGTGAAGCTGAGGTCTATTGCTAATTTTAATAGTTAAGTGTAATGGTTAGTGATGGAGATGCAGAAGCATCGATGGACATGAGTGTAGAGTAACGTAAGTGTGAATGTGTGAAGGCTGAGGTCGGAATAATGATGGGAAAGTAATCACAGAGAGATCTGTCAAACTCTTGCCTGCAATGCCTTGATTGACAGAAGAGAAGGAAATCTAAACTTCAAGAAATATAAGGGCTTATGGAAGATACATGAAGAGAAGAGCCTTTAAAACATTGAAAGCATCCAGGGCAATTCAGGGAAAATATATACATTGACTCCAAGGAATGGGAGACTTAGTTCTTGTTGAGGAAAGGTATGACATATGCGATAGATTGGTTACGATGGTACCCCATCCGTTTGTCTTGTGCTGGTTGACGTATATATTGTTCCTAGATGATGGGGTAGTTATACGATAGTTTCCATGACTTTAGTCTACCGTAGGATAAACAGATATAAGAGGTGACCCACCTGAAGTGTAGCCTGGATGTCAACAAGTTTCCAAGAAGTGAAGAGAGTAACACTGTACATTGAGGGCCTTGAAGAAAAAGAATGGCGAAGAACTTGGGCCAAACGCTGGGGAACATTTTCTGAAAATCTGGCAGAAACATGACGTTCAGAGCTGGAGGGTTTCCCGGAACCGAGGTGTCAGCGAGACGACAAACATTACAGACATAAAACCTGAGGTCTGGGATCTGGGGAAGATTGGAGGGGTTGAACCGAAGATAAAGGTGACTGCCTGGATAATGGTCGAGTATTTTGGAAGTGTTGTGGGGGGTTGGTAAGGAGACCTTCCTCTTCCAGAGACGCTGCAGAAGAGCGATCAGGGTGTGTGGGGTGTGGCATGGTAGCGGGGAGTGTGAATGGGGAGGTGTTTATGGTATGGTTATGTGGGTAAGGCGTTGAAAACAGCAGTTGAGTGCTGTGTGACTGTGTTAGGCCAGCAGGGTGTTCGCTGGCTGCTGATGCGCTGGTCCAGGAACCATTCCGAATGTGCTGGGGGCACTTCCTCCAGACCGTACCCTGCGGTAGCATGGCAGGGACGATATGCTGGCTGTGTATCGTTTTCTGCGGTACCCTGCCTCATCCTAGGAGCCACGACCGGCACGCTGGCATTGTACCGTACCTTACGGTACCCTGACTAGGAGGTTACATTGACTGTACTGTACCCTGCGGTACCCTGACGGAGAGGATACGGTGAATGTATACTGTACCCCAAGATACCTGCAGCTTGCATTGTACCGGGATGAGCAGCTAGATAAAACCAGTGGGACGAAGATTAGTTAGGCTGAAATGGTAGTCACTTATGATACAGCGGTACAGGGACCGTACCGTGAGAAGCTACAGGAGTATTTTGCAACAGTATAGGAACTGTACCGTGATGAGGTACAGGGTTATCCTGCTGCGGTACAATGACTGTATCGTGATAAGCTAAAGGATTGATTTACGGTGGTACGTTGACTGTAATGGGCAATGGTACGACAGTGTATGTTCTGAGGTCACAGTTTGCAGGAAAGTGTTTTCGCTGGACATTTTGCTTCCCGAGGCCCTTAAGGCCAGTCTGGTAGCAGATCTAACAGTACCGGAGTATAACCTTCACATAATAGGATGTATTGTTTTTCTTTCTTTTCTCCCATGTCTCGTCTTTCTTTTTTACTTCATCATGTTCCTCCTCTTTTTCTCATCTTCGTTTTCATCATCATAATCATCATCGTATTATTATCATTATTATCATTATTATCATTATTATTATTATTATTATTATTATTATTATTATTATTATTATTATTATTATTAATGAGATTATTATTGTTATTATTACTATTTATTATTATTATTATTATTATTATTATTATTATTATTCTAATTCATCTTCTTCATATACTTCTTCTCCGTATATTTGAAGGCAATTCTTATGCATTTTTGTTTTTAAATCACTCCAGTTATGTTAATGAATTTAAGGAAGATAGTTCCAATGATTTTATAAATTTTTCTTGATATCACGTCAGCTGACCTGTTCGACGACTGTCGTGTGTTAATCTCCGGAGATTCGTTTTGGATATTCTTTCTTGTCTGTTGACGTGGAACCCGGAACGATAGGGTAAGCATTTTTCATCAGGTCTACGATTTATTGATAGGGGGGAACGAGGTTCCCCCACGTCAGGAGAGGCAACACAAAGTCTCTCTTCTCGCTTCTCTTGGACAGACATGTGATTGTATTCAACCATTCTCACCACAAGCTCCTCTCTCTCTCTCTCCTCTTTCCAGGAGTGTGCCTGTGAGCTCGCTCCTGTCCTTTTCTTCTTTTTCGTTTTTATCTTTAAAAAAAAAAAACCCAGACTTTTCTTCCCCACCGGGAGCAAGCTTTTGTGTAGCTCCTCCCTCAGAAAGATCTTTAGCCAGCTCTAACCTCACTAACTATCGTGGCCTCATTGCCCCTCCCTTCTCCAAGTCTCAAGACTCGTGAAACTCTCTTCAACTCTCACTTTCTTTGATACTTATTTTTTCCCATTTTCTTCCATCTGACCACCAGTACCGATTTCGCAGTGCTAAGCCTTCCAATGCTCTCTCTCATGTGAGTCACACCTTTGGTCCTCCTCTTTCAGAGATTTTGGTAAAAAGTTTGACGTTGGCCCGTGTGCTTCTCCAAGGCATCTGACAGGGCGTGGCATAAGTCTGTGCCTTATGAAGTCCCTTCCATCTCTCTCTCTCTCTCTCTCTCTCTCTCTCTCTCTCTCTCTCTCTCTCTCTCTCTCTCTCTCTCTCTCTCTCATAGCCATTCTATGCCTTTTCTCCTAATTTCTACGACACCGCAGAGGTCATTCATCTGTACTGGTGGTGTACTTCACTTTTCCACCTATCTGGTCTGGCGATGGCGGGAGTTTCACATCTCCTCTCAGTTTTCGCACCAATCACCGGAGATCTAAGTACATCATCATCTCTGATCCTTCTACCTTGTATAACTCTTCACTTACCTTCATTTTTCTTCTCTCTCCCATCCTCACTCATCATTGCTCTCAGTAGTACCTGAGCACGCTGACGACTTCTGATTCTCCGTTTATCACCAAATGACTTATCTCGTATTTGCCTTCACTTTCAAGATCTTCCTCCTCTGCACGTCATCGGAGTGACCTGCCATTCTACCCAGTTGCTCCTCTGATCCAGTTCACAGAACAGGGTCGTCTGCACCCAGTGGTTGGTGGCTTCCACTCTGTACACCACTGTCACCATACCTCTCCCTCACTGCCAGTTATCCCCCAGCCTGGAAGACGTTAGAACGTGCCATTGCTGTACAAGACGCGACTCACTCCCACACCTGTTTTACACCACCGTCTCATACCACCAGTTACTCCAGCATAAACCTCTACGTCTTTTGTGAAATATACCAACAGCATTTTAAGTCCTTAATCTACACTAGAGACAATGGGAACCCTTCAAATCCTTTGTTGTGATCTTTGTAATGTGTCTTTCCTAAATTCATTGAAGTTAGATACGCTTTCCTGTCGTCTGTGGACCTTCCACTAGCTATTCTCGCCTGTGTGTTTTTCCTCTTGTAGATCCTTGGTCAAGAAGATTTAAGATTTTCCGGAGTTCAGAGTAGATACACTATTTATAGATGACGTATTCTGGGGGCCAGAAGCAGTGCAGGCTGGGTAAAAATACGTAGAAGGTAATGAAATCGAAAAGACGATATGTTTTTCTTTTTTTAATTTCGGTTATTAGCGGGTGTTTTGGTTGGGTTAACGGAGTGTTACAGTTAAGAGGGACGCAAGAAAACGTTTCAATACAACAACAACAACAACAACAACAACACTTTATTGGACAGGATACACGAGGTAACGGGGAGGGGGGGGGGGGCAGTGAGCGACTGGAGATGCAGGATTATGATGTTAAGGTGAAGAGCGAGGGACGCTGGGAAGGACTGCTAGCAACGAAGGAAACACCACAGTGGCCTCGCTGAGCCAGCGGGCATTGTAGGAGACGTCAAGGCGCCAGTGAGTGAGCTTGTGTGTCTAAAGGCCAAGTTGCAGCTTGACTGCCTTCCCTCCGTGATACCCGGGTATATAAGAGGCGTCGAGGTCAGGTCTGGGTGTGAGTTGCGAGGGGAGGGAAGGGAGGTATTCCCAAAGGGAATTAGAGACGTCGAAGCCGAATGTCGCAAGCTTCTGACCTCTCCCTCCCCTCTTCATGCTGGTGGACCTCTTCTACTTAGAGTGGCAGCTCTTGATCTGCGAATCGCCGACCTCGAGTATGGGAGTCAGGGATTGGTATGGCATGTGCAGCCTTAGGTTGGGCTGCCAGACACATTTCTCCGTGGATTGTTAGGTCAGGTGAGGAGGTCTTACCCTGCCACCCACTCAGGGAGTCGTCAGTAAGGTGACGCTCTGTGGGGCGAGAGTGGGTCGCCACAGGTCATTCTTCTTCTTCTTCCCTTCCTCCGTATGCTCTTTGCCTAACAGTCATCTGGTCTTGCCTTTCAACCATCGTGTGCTTCCACTCCGCAGCCTTGGTCTAAATCTCAAGTCCTTCTGCCCATATTTCCTCAGCTCTCCTGTATTATTACTCAAGCTGTTCTGTCCTGTATCCTTCTTCTCGGTCCTTAGCTTCTCCGTCCTGACATCATCACCTTCAAGCTATTTCCTCATATCTGCCAGCCATCTAGTCCCTCATCTCGGCTGGTTCCTCCTTTGCCTCATTATCATCCTGTTCATCATGTCTTATCTCTCAGTCGTCCTACGTCCTGCCCGCTGAACCTGGTCCTCAGCACATGATGATGATGGTGATACGACATGCCGAAGAAAGACGATACTCATATCCCAGTGGTTTGAGGCTGAGCATAACCTGTTACGATTGACTGCGCCAACGTTAGAAGTGTTTCTGAAGATCAGATTCACGGGAAAAAAAGTCGAATGTTTGTGATGCATTACGTAAAACCGATCTTCCTTAGCGGTTATACTGTTATAGATATATGACTAGGTATATCTGAGGGATATATTCGGTAATACCTTAACAACCGCATCTCACATGAGTGCTGGAAATGTCACCTTGAGGCCGATGACAAGCTTTTACAGTGAGCATATCGCTGAACCACCGGACGAAAGAGAGAGAGAGAGAGAGAGAGAGAGAGAGAGAGAGAGAGAGAGAGAGAGAGAGAGAGAGAGAGAGAGAGGATCACGCTCTGACACCCCCCCCCCCCCCCCCGGCACTGGGGACAACCAGGGTCCACTGCTTGTCTTCATCAAGCCACTCTCGTGTAGTCTAATGAAACCTCCTCCTAATGAGTCGTGAGGATCAAATGAGGGAAATGTTCCACCAGGAGAGAGAGAGAGAGAGAGAGAGAGAGAGAGAGAGAGAGAGAGAGAGAGAGAGAGAGAGAGAGAGAGAGAGAGAGAATCGTTCATGGTCTTGTGAGGGGTAGCAATTACCCCCTCACAGTGCTTGTGTCCTGTCATATGTACGTGGTAGCCCAGACGACGATGAACCGTGGCTGAGCTGTGATCAGTGTGTGAGTACTGAACTGTGATCAGTGTGTGAGTACTGAGCTGTGATCAGTGTGTGGGTACTGAGCTGTGATCAGTGTGTGAGTACTGAACTGTGATCAGTGTGTGAGTAGTGAGCTATGCAGCCTGTGAGTATTGCCCTGTGTAGTATGTAAGTATTCATCTACTGCTAGTGGTGGGAAAGTGACTAGAGGGAGAGGGGCGGGATGGGAGATGGGAAAGGATAGAGGGAAAGTAATTGGGTGAAGAGCAAAGAAAAAAATAAATGGGTATAGGGAAAGCGGGAGGGAGGGAGAGGAGAGATAGGGAGGAGAGAGAGATAAAAGGATTGAGTGAGAGTGATCATAGGGGGAGAGGATGTGGAGGAAGGGAGAAAGAGAGAGAGAGAGAGGGGAGGAGGGGTGAGTGGCAGACTGGAGTTGGGGAGCCAGGAGGGGAGAGTGAGTGAGGAGGATTAGGGAGAGTCAGGAAGAAAGGCAGAAGACAGGAGGATGGGGTGAGAGGGAGGTGGGAGAGGCGGGAGGAGAGAGTGAGAGAGCAGTGGGGTAGGTGAGAGAGATCGGGGTAGCAAACAGGTCGGGACATCGAACGCATCCAGGAACGAATATTCTTCGTAAGACTTCCTCGAGGATCTGTCTCTCCCGCCCTGGTTATCTGTCTCTCCAGCCCTGGTTATCTGTCTCTCCAGCCCTGGTTATCTCTCTCTCCAGCCCTAGTTATCTGTCTCTCCAGCCCTGGTTATCTGTCTCTCCAGCCCTGGTTATCTGTCTCTCCAGCCCTGGTTATCTGTCTCTCCAGCCCTGGTTATCTGTCTCTCCAGCCCTGGTTATCTATCTCTCCAGTCCTGGTCATCTCTCTCTCCAGCCCGGGTCATCTGTCTTTCCCGCCCTGGTTATCTGTCTTTCCCGCCCTGGTTATCTGTCTTTCCCGCCCTAGTTATCTGTCTCTCCAGCCCTGGTTATCTGTCTCTCCAGCCCTGGTTATCTGTCTCGCCAGCCCTAGTTATCTGTCTCTCCAGCCTTAGTTATCTGTCTCTCTAGCCCTGGTTATGTCTCTCCAGCCCTAGTTATCTGTCTCTCCAGCCCTAGTTATCTGTCTCTCCAGCCTTAGTTATCTGTCTCTCCAGCCCTGGTTATGTCTCTCCAGTCCTGGTTATCTGTCTCTCCAGCCCTGGTTATGTCTCTCCAGTCCTAGTTATCTGTCTCTCCAGCCCTAGTTATCTGTCTCTCCAGCCCTAGTTATCTGTCTCTCCAGCCCTGGTTATCTGTCTCTCCAGTCCTGGTTATCTGTCTCTCCAGCCCTGGTTATCTATCTCTCCAGTCCTGGTCATCTCTCTCTCCAGCCCGGGTCATCTCTCTCTCCAGCCCGGGTTATCTGTCTTTCCCGCCCTGGTTATCTGTCTTTCCCGCCCTGGTTATCTGTCTTTCCCGCCCTGGTTATCTGTCTCTCCCGCCCTGGTTATCTGTCTCTCCCGCCCTGGTTATGTCTTTCCCGCCCTGGTTATCTGTCTCTCATCCGAGGTCGCTTACGTATCATACATACTCGCCTCTCCTTCAGCCATCTTGCCTCATGTCTCAGCACATCCAGACTTTCCTCACTGTACGTTGCCTCAAGCATGACCACACTTCCCTCACAAGTTCAGCATCATCTGCAAACTCGTTCCAGTATGACTCGAAGGTCCCTCTGGTGAGAGACGTTAACATGGGTCAGAAGTGACACAGCGGGCCCCAAAGAGCGAGTCTTGTGAAACACCATTTGATGTGTTTAGCCCACTTTATACAAGGTGCTTCTGACATGTTTCCTTTGTTCTTTTCCACTTGGAAAATAAAGTAATATAATTCAGCGTATGTATTAGTGCGTGTGGTAATAATCATGTGAGGTTATATACATTAATCTATGATCACTCTTTCTGATCTCTGTTTACGTGTTACATGGAGAGAGTTTTACTATCGTGTTGTCCTGTCTCTTGTTTATACACACACACACACACACACACACACACACACACACACACACACACACACACACAAACGTTCACAAACACTTCAGCGTAAGTCAGGTACATCCATTTATCGACCAGGTCCGAGGAGAGGATGAACGCCTAGGTTGGGTGTTGGCTGACTGCCGCGTCCAGAATTCGAACCCAAATGGGCCCGTCGGTGCGCGAACCCTTGCTACCTCACGTGTATATGGTACGTGTGTGTGTGTGTGTGTGTGTGTGTGTGTGTGTGTGTGTGTGTGTGTGAGTATAAGAATGTATGTCCCAGATCATCTCATGTTTCTGGGAAATATGAAAATCATATCACCACTATCTTCACCTCATCATCCATATACCTTACCATATACATATAATATACATATGATATCAGACCTGTTCAAAAATCAGTTGTCACTCGAACAAAGCACATAATTAGCATGTTCGTTCAGGTGTATAATGAGAACGTAAGAATCATAGTGGCCTCGCTGTAATTTCATTATCATTCGTCTCTCCTGTCGGTCACGGTGGATCTCAGTATTTATCAGACGGGTCGACACTTCCAACTCGATTTCTCAACCTCCCATCCTTCGAGGAGGGTACGACGGGTTCATTGCGGGCGGATGTGTGTTTTTTTTTTTTTTTTCTCCCCTCCACGTCAACATCTGCTGCAGAGGGAGGTGGTCACCTCGACGTCTTGGCTTGTGCTGCAGAGGGAGGTGGTCACCTCGACGTCTTGGCTTGTGCTGCAGAGGGAGGTGGTCACCTCGATGTCTTGGCTTGTGCTGCAGAGGGAGGTGGTCACCTCGACGTCTTGGCTTGTGCTGCAGAGGGAGGTGGTCACCTCGACGTCTTGGCTTGTGGTGCAGAGGGAGGTGGTCACCTCGACGTCTTGGCTTGTGCTAGCCTCTTTCTCTCGTACCAGATGCCAAAACCCGATTCCATCGACCTCAGCTCGTATCGTTTATGACTCACTTTTATTTTATCAGTTTAGACATGATTTTCCTCCTATTCACTCGTAAAATTATATTTAATTACCTCCCATTTCCATGATTTCTTTTTTTTCTAACTAGATTAGACATTTTCCTCTAAATCACTACGAATATTATATTCAATTACCTCTTATTTCCATGATGCATTCTTTTTTCAACCAGATTAGACATTATTTTTTCTATCAATCACTCAGAATTATATTTGATTACTTCCTATTTCCATGATGCATTTTTTTAAGAAGATTAGACATGATTTTTCTCTTAATCACTCTTGAAATCATACATTATTACTTCCTGTTTCCACAAAAGATTCGTATGTCATAGACGTGAATTTATGGGATAGAAAGAGTTATCGTTTGTTGCAAAAAAGATTTCGTAGTTCCCGACCAGGAGTGAGTGTTGCTGTGTGGTGGACAGTGTAGTCTGTATACGTACTTAGGGAGGGAGTGTACTTACTGAGAGAAAATTGGGACGAGATGATGTAAAAGGCAGGGCTACCGCACAGCGCCCACCGAAGGAAAAATATGAAGGTACGAGGAACGAGTCGCGTGAGTGAGTATTGTGTTTGTGTGTTGAGATGAAGAGATTGGTACGTTCGTGAACTCAAGTCACTGCCAGCAGCGCCACGTGTGGGTTGAGGCAGAACGACAAGACAGCAACAGCTTCCTGGACCAGAAAGAACGAGTTGAGAGATCTTGACCATCAGTGGCGTATGTTGGTTTCAACCGTGCGTCTGTCCGTCCCACACTCACTCACCCTCCCGATACATACCCAGGCGAGGGGAGACTCAGTACCGGTAATATACCTCCGTGGTCGGTGTGGCTGGGGCCTGCCTACAGAGAGAGAGAGAGAGAGAGAGAGAGAGAGAGAGAGAGAGAGAGAGAGAGAGAGAGAGAGAGAGAGCTAGTTCGCGTGTGCTGGGCGAGCACCACGGACCAGTTAAACAGATCAGCCTCGCTACAGATATTGCCATCATCATAAATATGATTTCCCCAACTGTTAATATCTATATCAGAATATTCCATTTAAATATTGACTCTAATATACATATTCATTTTTGGTCTCGCGATATTTGTTGATCTGTTTAATTTAGTCTGAATGGGATAATGATGTAAAAATATATACGTATATATATATATTTATTTATTTTGCGAAACGAACAGGTTGAATGGGACGGCGACGGGATTTGGACGGTAAAGCTGGTAGAGCAATGGACATGATTCATTATCGTTTACGAATTTTTGAATGAATCACAGTTAAACCCTTTTTTTCCCTGTCATATACAATTTTTCTTTCAGTGTCCCGTTTTAGATATGTGTTTAGCTTTTAACACACGGACACACACACACACACACACACACACACACACACACACACACACACACACACACACACAATGTATATTATATATATATATATATATATATATATATATATATATATATATATATATATATATATATATACACATATATATATGTGTTTGTGTGTGTGTGTGCGCAGGATGGTTGAAGAGTACGCGGGATAGAATGAATTGGAACGATGTGGTATACTGGGGTCGACGCGCTGTCAGTGGACTGAACCTGGGCATTTGAAGCGTCCGAGGTATACCATGGAAAGGTTCTGTGGGGCCTGGTTCTGGATAGGGAGCAGTGGTTTCAGTGCATTACATGTGACAGATAGAATATGGAAGTGAGAGGATGTGGCCTTTCTTCGTCTGTTCCTGGCGCTACCTTGCTAAACAGAGAATCGATGATAGATCATAAAGGATATATATATATATATATATATATATATATATATATATATATATATATATATATATATATATAAAATCATTTTTCTCATACTATTCTCCATTTTCCGCATTGGCGGGATAGCGTCAAGAACAGAGAACTGGACCTTAGAGGGAATATCCTCACCTGGCCCCTTCTCTGTTCCTTCTTCTGGAAAAAAACAAAAACGAGGGAAGGATTTTCAGCCCCCGCTCCCTTCCCTTTTAGTCGCCTTCTACGACACACAGGGAATACGTGGGAAGTATTCTTTCTCCCCTATCCCCAGGGATATATATTCATATATATATATATATATATATATATATATATATATATATATATATATATATATATATATATATATATATATATATGTCAGTGTATCCATGATCGACTTACCCACTCTTGTGCATAATCATCCATCCATTAAGACTTTGTTCTTCACATGTCACATGTATCCTTGCCTGCTTAAGTAAACCCGTAACTTTCCTCATTGGAACTGGAGACCAGACGATGTATCGTAGAGGAACGTGTTCCGAGTACAGTATTGCAGTAGCATGATACAGGTTGCCACAGATCACGCCCGCCCGCTGCATGCGCGATATGACCCATGTGGCAGACATATGATAGTCGGATCGAAGATGAATGACCATCCAGTCATGTATACTATCCAGTGCCCTAACTGATAGCATGGCTGTGCAGCAGCATTATACTGCTGAATGATAGCAAAATATCACCACATTCGTATCTGGTGACAATCTATCATCTTTCAATGTATGTCTTGATGAATTTGATGGTTTGCTGCCGGAGCTGCTGTTGGCTCATCACACACACACACACACACACACACACACACACACACACACACACACACACACACACACACACACACACACACACACACACACCTGTAGAAAAGCACTTGCAAGTTTTGCTGTTGCGAGCGATTCGTAAATCACGAATATGATCGTCGACGCCCATACTTTCTGTCATACCTCCAGAACGTCGGCTCGACCTTACCCAGAAGGGAAACTCGCAAGTATTAAAGAACAACGCGCGTGTAAACATCGTGAGAAATATGAAAGCTTCTCTGTCAATATAACCAGAATGATTAAAGGAATTATCGAAACAGGGTAGGAGAAGACTTTCCCTGAATGGACTAAATGCGGGGAAGTTATTAGAAATCTAACTTTACGGGCTGAGGAGGGGAGTATATTAACTCATGCTGGGGGAAAGGGAACAGAGGAATGGTTATGTCATTTCAATATTAAGCTCCAGGATATTCAATAATGTATTGATATTCCCCTCACTCTCCTCTCTGGTTAGCCAGGGGTGCGACATGTTTGCATGAAGATACAGCCACGCTCCTTGGAGACTTAATTCCAATGTTGCAGCACTGTCTCAGCCCACCACAGTAGGAGAACAAACATACACGTTTTGAGGTAACCTTGCAGATGACTTTAGGGAAACCCCGAATGACCCTATTTGATTGTGACCTGACCTGAGGATGTAGGAACGTGACCAGAGGGGACGGTGTGCCGAGTGCTTGCTGGCAACTTTACCAAAATCGTTAACATTGTTATAGATTATTCCATCAAATAGAGAATTCTCCCCTCCCTATGGAGCTTATGAGACTATATTAAGCAATATTTTGTTCACTGCTAATGATTATATGCAAATAATTTATGAATCAATTGTCATTAGCTCCATTCCAAATGTTGACATATCAGAGGCACATTTCTCTTTCAACAGAATAGTTTGTAATCAGCTTCATCAGATGGTCATTTTGCGTCGAGCCGTATGCGACTGTGGTCGCTCAGGACTTCCCAATTCACATCAGAGGCTATTATTTCGTCTGTTTCCTTGCGCTACCTCGCTGACGCGGGAGACAGCGACTAAGTATTATGATAATAATGATGATGATAATAATATATATATATATATATATATATATATATATATATATATATATATATATATATATATATATATATATATATATATATATATATATATATATGTATGTATGTATGTATAACTTTCATACTTCACTGTTTTCCGCGCTAGGGAGGTAGCGCCAAGAAGAGACAAAGGGTAAGCTTCATTTTCTCACTCTAGCTGTAATGTGTAAAGTACCGCAAACAGAGCGTCTTGTCCACAGTCAGGCCACACTCATCCTTCCGTGGTTTCTCACTGCTGCCTCTTATGCCCTGGTGCAATCTGTTCACATCACCCACTGTATACCATATCACTCCAGTTCACTCTATTCCGTGCACCTTTTCGCCCACCTGCATCTTCAGGCCCTGAGCATTTAACATCTTTCTCACTCATCCATCCATCTCCAGTTCGGTCTCTTCCTTAGCTCATGCTTGGTATCTATACAACAACGAGAGGGACTATTCTGACTTCAAACATACCCTGATAGTGACCTCACTTGAAACACATTGCTCCCAGAAGCCTTCGTCCCCTCACCCACCATATGACTCGCTTCCATATCTATGGATCCATTTATATCTAAAACGCCCCACTTCCTCCAAGTTTTCCGCATTCAGACTTGCATCCCACTAACCTTGTCTCTCTGCACCACTAAAACTAATATTGTTACCTTGCTTTTGTTCATGTTTTCTCTCAATTTTCTCCTTGGACACACTTATAAACTTGGACATAAACTTGTGAAGTTCCTCGCTCGAATCTGCCACCAGTACTGTTTCATCAGCAAACAATAACATACTCATTTACCCTGGCCCGCCTCATCTCCCTGCAGACTGCAAATCTGCCCATCTTTCCAAGATTCAATTATTTGCTTCCACCGCCACCCCTTTCTCATACAAATTGAATAGCCATGGTAACATCACACACCCCTGCCGCAGACCAACCTCCACCTTGAACCACTCATCCTCCTTTCTACCGACTCGCACGCATGCCTTACTCTCTGAGTAAAATCTCGTCCCACACCTTGTATTCACATCACCTTCCACAAAGCATCTCTATCTACCTCATCATATGCTTTCCCCAGATCCATATATGCCACATACAGATCGTTCTCTTTCTCTAAGCATTTCTCACACAGTTTTTCAACCAGGCAGCTGATCCAAGCATCCTTGCCACCTCCGAAATCAGATTGTTCCTCCCCAGTCAGACCCTCTGTGCATGACCCCCACCCTCTCAGTTACCACTATTTCGCGCAACTTACCGGATACAGTCAAAATACTTGTACCTTTGTAATTCGAAACGCTCAGCCTTGTTCTCCTTCCCTTTATACATTGGCATTATTCTTATTTTTCGCCAATTGTTAGGCACCTTATCATGATCCACAGATAGATAGATACAGATATATAGATATTTTTGTTGACCACAGCTTACATAATTGACTTAAAACATACATGAAATCTAGATATATGATACATACTTTATGCCACTAGAAAAACTTTGGCATCAGTAGTATATTTTGACGATATATACACTGGTGAAATCATGTGTGTACTGTTAGCCTGTCCTGAATTATCTTACAAGTTATAATGGAGAGAATCGAACAGAAAATGTATCCTCAAGGTCACTGAAATTGAGCGTATGTCTGATATTTTTAGTAAGTGGAACAATGGAAACGGAGGCGAGTCATAGGGTGGGTGAGGGGGCGAAGGTTCTGGATAGCACTGAGGAATGTGTGGTGAGAGACGTCGCTATCTGAGAGGGTCGATTGGAAGATGCAGTAGTGTTGAGTAGCCCAGGAAACAGATTCTAGAAAGATGACTATTCGTAATGATTTACAGGAAAAAGAATTATGCTTTCCTATCCTGAAAATATTTAGGAACTAAAGAGTCGTGCCAAAAAAATAACCTTTTACAAATATATACAGACTCCTTCAGCGATAAGTGACATATGGAACAAAGCTAACGATGACAAAAGGTGTATGTGTATATGTGTGACCATGAAAAGAATGTTGGGATAACATGCGTGTTGCCGGAACAGGGGGAGAATTCATCGAAAGATTCTGCGGTTGTAGGCGAAATTGCCACTTCAAACTTAAGATTTGTTAAATCATTTCTCGGAAAGGCCATGCCTGATTTCGACGGATTACATGGACATTTCCCCCACAACATAAAAATCTATGATAAGGTTAAGGTATTGTTACAGGTACCACTACCCACCCGGAAAACAAGGGTCGTGTTCTGAAGCCTTCAGGTCAGTTCACAGTGGATGGAGTGGCTCGGAACTCCCGCCCTCTGTAAGATTACCACAGTATGTAGATAGTCCTACTCTCTGACCGTCAGTACTAATGGAGAAAAACCCCTGGTGGACCGGAACCGTTTTCAAACAATAAACTCGGGTCCTCAGGGGAGCGTGCGGTTTTTATCCTCATACATATTCCCGAGGAAGACGTTGCTCCTCTTCGTATATATATATAAACTCCGGAGTCTGGCGAAGAAGAGTTTGGGAGAGGGTGCCAAAGAAGATAGTTGAAATTAAATGTTACCGAAAGTAAATTAATGAGTTGCAGTGGAGGGATGGGAGGGAATGCGACGGGATGGTTTAAGTGTGAGTTGAAATTGAGAGGACCTGGAGAAAGTGGAGTGCTTTAGGTATCTATAAGTGGAGGACTTTGCAACAGATGGACCCATCGTGAGGGGGTGGGAGGTGGGGTGGAGGGAGCTACAGTGAGCCACAGCCTGGAAGTGGATCTTTTGGAGCGTGTGAAAGGAAACGTTAGTCGTGTCTGTAAGGCGAAAGATAGGTACGTATAAAGGTACACCTGCCCTGATATCGCTGTATGGATGCAAGTCTTGCTCATTAAATGCAAAATCAGAGGAAGAGGGTGCTTGCTGGTGAGTTGATCGCGTGAGAAGCGAGAGACGTTCCTGGTAATGAGTGTCTTCTCGAGCACTGAACAAGAGTGTGCTGGAATGGTTCTGATATATGGAGAGGATGAGTGAAGAGAGACTAACACGTCAAGAGCTGAGGAAGAAAGGGTGAATGGAAGACAGAAGATTTCACGGAAAGATGTATTAAAGAAGGATTTAGGGTATCTGGGATGTATATGAGACAGAAAGAAGTGGAGCGATATTGTATATGGGGGGTCGACGTGCTCTTATTAGGCTGTTATGGATCTTTTCGGTACGTGATACATGGCTGCTAGAAACTGCAGATCAGCCCGCTTTTCGTCTCTTCTTGACTTTACCTCACAAAAATGGAAAAGGGAATCAGGCATAAGGAAAAGAAGTATATATATATATATATATATATATATATATATATATATATATATATATATATATATATATATATATATATATATATATATATATATATATATATATATATTGAGTTTGAATGGAGAAAAACTGGAGGAAGTGAAGTGTTTTAGATATCTGGGAGTGGATCTGTCAGCGGATGGAACCATGGAAGCGGAAGTGGATCATAGGGTGGGGGAGGGGGCGAAAATTTTGGGAGCCTTGAAAAATGTGTGGAAGTCGAGAACATTATCTCGGAAAGCAAAAATGGGTATGTTTGAAGGAATAGTGGTTCCAACAATGTTGTATGGTTGCGAGGCGTGGGCTATGGATAGAGTTGTGCGCAGGAGGATGGATGTGCTGGAAATGAGATGTTTGAGGACAATGTGTGGTGTGAGGTGGTTTGATCGAGTAAGTAACGTAAGGGTAAGAGAGATGTGTGGAAATAAAAAGAGCGTGGTTGAGAGAGCAGAAGAGGGTGTTTTGAAGTGGTTTGGGCACATGGAGAGAATGAGTGAGGAAAGATTGACCAAGAGGATATATGTGTCGGAGGTGGAGGGAACGAGGAGAAGAGGGAGACCAAATTGGAGGTGGAAAGATGGAGTGAAAAAGATTTTGTGTGATCGGGGCCTGAACATGCAGGAGGGTGAAAGGAGGGCAAGGAATAGAGTGAATTGGAGCGATGTGGTATACAGGGTTTGACGTGCTGTCAGTGGATTGAATCAAGGCATGTGAAGCGTCTGGGGTAAACCATGGAAAGCTGTGTAGGTATGTATATTTGCGTGTGTGGACGTGTGTATGTACATGTGTATGGGGGGGGGGTGGGCCATTTCTTTCGTCTGTTTCCTTGCGCTACCTCGCAAACGCGGGAGACAGCGACAAAGTATAAAAAAAAAAAAAAAAAAAAAAAAATATATATATATGTTATTGAGGCTAATGGTATTTTCATCTATATATTATCTCGCACTAAGACATGATTATTTGTGATGCCTTCGTTTCCTGATTCTGTTCTTCTCTCTCAAGTAATGTATGGACTAAACTGTAACATTAGATATAAAGCAAAAAAATTGGAGATGAATTACAGCACCATGAAACGTTTCAGTGTTTCTGGAATGTTTGATGGTTAAAATATTTGGTTCAATGAGCATCGCAACGAAACTAAAACTTTATGTATGTCGATCAAAATGCATTTTATTTATCTTTTTTTACAGTCATAAGAGAACATGTGCCGGAATTTTGGTTGGCTTTTAGCAGATATGTGGGTTTTTGGTGGACAGCCGGTTGTGTGTGTGTATATATATATATATATATATATATATATATATATATATATATATATATATATATATATAAAACCTGCTTTCCTTTTCACACCTCAAGAGGGTGGCGTCGGAAACAGACAACTGAGCTTTTAAGAATAACTCATATCGTGGCAGAAAGTTAACAGAAGAGTGGAGATTTCTAGTTTTCTGCTCCCGTCTCTCTTTGTAAGATAGGTCCTGTGCGTGACCCGCAATATATACCTGGGTGATATACTTTTATTCTTATCCCAGTATAACTGACTCGCCAGCAAAGCCCTCCACCCCAGACAGACTACAGACCTGCCCCTCTCACCAAGACCATGCATTCGCCTCCCTCACCGCCCTACCCATAGACTAATTGAACAGCCTTGATGACGTAACATACCCGTACCGCAGACCCACCTTCGTTAAAACCACTCACCCTCCTCTCGTCCTACTCGCATATCCGCTCTGTTCTCTTAATAAAATCTTATCGAAGCTTTCCTCCCTCGGCGTATATTGGTAAAGCCTTCTACAGTGCATCATGCCACAATCACCATTTTCCCATACAACTTTCCAGGTACACTTAACAGACTTATATCACTGTAATTTGAACATTCACTTTTGTCCCCATCCCCTTGTACAATGACACTATATGAACGTTGTGCCAAACCTCAGACACCTCACCTTCAGCAATACATGCATTACGAATCCTAACTAGCCAATCAACAACACAGTTGCCTCCTTTGTTGACAAATTCAACTGCAATTCCATTCCCACACACACACACACACACACATACACACACATACACACACACACACACACACATATATATATATATATATATATATATATATATATATATATATATATATATATATATATATATATATATATATATATATATCTTTTTTCTTTCATACTTTTCGCCATTTCCCGCATTAGCGAGGTAGCGGTAAGAACAGAGGACTGGGCCTTCTAGGGAATATCCTCACCTGGCCCCCCTTCTCTGTTCCTTCTTTTGGAAAATTGAAAAAAAAAACGAGAGAGGAGATTTCCAGCCACCTGCTCCCTCCCCTTTTAGTCGCCTTCTACGACACGCAGGGAATACGTTGGAAGTATTCTTTCTCCCCTATCCCCAGGGATAATATATATATATATATATATATATATATATATATATATATATATATATATATATATATATATATATATATATATGTGTGTGTGTGTGTGTGATGGACTGTGAAACGGTCCTTGTAATAACAATGAACTTTAGAACTCGATTCACTCATATAGTGAAGAGTGGAATTCAATTAATTCATCAGTGCAGCTTTGTTGCATTTTAACAACAATAACAGCCCGAAGCTTAAGAGAACTAGATCTCTCTCTCTCTCTCTCTCTCTCTCTCTCTCTCTCTCTCTCTCTCTCTCTCTCTCTCTGGATGACCTGAAGGGAAAGATAAATAGAAGGAAAAGGATAAGAGGGTTTGAGAAGAAATAACACGCAAGGATATGATGAAATCACATGAAAGAGAACAAACGGACAGAACGCTATCAATATGAAAAAGAAAATCCAAAATATATAATTCCCAAATTCAAAAAAAACAGTAGAGCATTCAAAGCAAGAGATAATGTATGAAAATGATCCCCGTAGATTCGTATAATGCATGTGGATCAATTGAAATCATTAGTATTTACAATAACCAAATGAAATTTGTTAATAAGCTGTCAAAAAATTTCGTAAATGAGTCAATTTAATGTTTGACCTGAATGACATCAAAATTGTCTTAATCTGTCCCAAAGGATCTTGTCAGGAAGTGTGTTGGATCAGCTGACAGTGTCAGCCGTGTTAGAAGTGTGTTAGATCAGCTGACAGTGTCAGCCGTGTTAGAAGTGTGTTGGATCACCTGACAGTGTCAGCCGTGTTAGAAGTGTGTTGGATCAGCTGACAGTGTCAGCCGTGTTAGAAGTGTGTTAGATCAGCTGACAGTGTCAGCCGTGTTAGAAGTGTGTTGGATCACCTGACAGTGTCAGCCGTGTTAGAAGTGTGTTGGATCAGCTGACAGTGTCAGCCGTGTTAGAAGTGTGTTAGATCAGCTGACAGTGTCAGCCGTGTTAGAAGTGTGCTGGATCAGCTGACAGTGTCAGCCGTGTTAATTCACACCCCATCGGGGTGGCGGCCCAGACTCGTCTGGAGAGTGTTACCTGAAGGAGTTCATGGCGAAGTGTGGCGGGTAGCAGTCCGTGGTGCTGAAACAACAGTAAAGGGTCGATGTTCCTGGCAGTATGTCTGTGTAGCTTAGGAATGAGCAGCGTCTACTAGGAACATCTTTCCGAGGAAAGCTGCGTGAGTTTGAACCATAGAGCCAGTTGTAGCACTCCACACAGGCAGCAACTAAGACGTGATTGGCTGAAGCAAAGGACTGGCTAACAGAAAGTAAAAACAAATTTAGGAACAGACAAAAGATAGGTAACAGTAACGGGTCTGAGTAACGGAATAAATGGGTGTTTAATTACTCATTATAACTGACGTTATGAGATAATGACATTAAGTAAATTATTCGGTATATATGTACAAATATTTTCCCTTTCTCTTGACCTTGGATAATTACACCTATATCCTTCCTTTAGTGTGATTATTCTATTTTGCGTTATTGAATAAAGTTTTTTTTTTTTCCCCCGTTAACGGCGTTTATTATTTATTGTGGCGGCCGCGAGCGGTGGTGCAGAAGGGATTTCATGGGTCACAAAGGGACTTTGGCAGACCCCCAGGGTCATAGGATTATAACTCTACCTATTTTGAAAAGTTTGGTTCATCACATTACCTCATAGTTTGCTGGCTGCTTTTTTTTTTTTTTTTGATCATATTAAATGCTGCTGTAAATGGATACAGTCTCGAAATTCTATTTATCGTATCGTTAACAATAGATTACAATGCTTTATCAGATTGAATTAAGTAATTTACGAGTGATACTGTTTGAAAGAAGCATCAATGTATACGTTTGAATATAGACTCGACAATAGCTTCCCCTCAGGTCCACTGTGGGCAGCATCTTCGTCTCCAGAGGTTCCTACAAAGTTCACAGACATTTCTACTGAAATCATTTCCTTCCTGTTCTACTCTTACCACAATAAACGGACGCATTGGTCCGCTCTGGTTTGCATTCATTTGTATTCGTTTCCATTCTTCTTTTCTCGAGACGATGAAGGCAAATGTGTATCTTAAACATGGCCACCATATTAACGATATATATATATATATATATATATATATATATATATATATATATATATATATATATATATATATATATATATATATATATATCCTCCCCTCTCGTTTTTAATTTTCCAAAAGAAGGAACAGAGAAGGGGGCCAAGTGAGGATATTCCCTCAAAGGTTCAGTCCTCTGTCTCCTATCCCCAGGGATATATATATATATATGTATATATATATATATATATATATATATATATATATATATATATATATATATATATATATATATATATATATATATATATATATCATGAGATGGTCTTGAATAGGGGAAACAGTTGTTTTTCCCGTCTTAGTGTATTTGTGCCTTCTGTTTCCATGTACAGTTGCTCTGGATGCGATACAGTTACGTCCAGTGGAGCCATTTGTATACCTGCTGGGAAGAAGGCGACAAGAGTTCTTTGACTGTGTGTAGTAATGTGTGGATCACCGTCACCTCAAAGGTTTTGTACAATTTACCCGAGATGTGGGACGTAAATCATTAAGCTTAAATTGATGTTAGATATTGGCTCACTCATGTTACTGATCCACACACGAAAAAAGTATAGGAAAGTGACTCAAATCATTGCTTATATGATTTTGATGTTGGATAACCAGGTATATGTCTGGGATGTGTCATGTTGGTGTAGGCTATACCATCCTCCCGAGGAGGCAGTAGTCTTACCCCTGGTATGGGCAACATCAAGTCCATACTTAGTATACGGGACGTCACACTTCACCACGTTGCCTCCCCGGCATAAGTTTGGATCATTATGATCTTTGGACGAGGATAAAAATTCTCTTTAGCCTTACGTGATAACACTTTGAGGCTGTGAGTCCATTTTGAAATACAATTGTTGTTTGCCCTGCCATGCAAGTTTAAGTAAGACATTCATTTTCTTTTATTACTAGCGATTTTCTTAATCCTTTTTCTAGGCTTTGATGAAGGGAGTGTCTTCCTTCAGCCTACAAGCAAATTTTCTTTAACTCCATCCATTTCTTCCCACACTGTAGCTAGGCGAATCTTGAGATAGTGTTGTGGTGTTAGAATCCTTTCCTTGTAGTTTTTATCCATTTAACTCGTCACAAACTTTAGTTCCTTCAGTTTGAGGTCATTATGCTACTGATTGCTGTGCATTATGATGAATTTTTGATTATTTTTTGGTACTTCATTGTGTTTAAAGAACCAATGTTCTGTAATTAAAGAGGTCATTTTTAATTTTGTGTCTATATTCATATCATAAACTTTACCCTAACCTGACCTGAAATCTTTGAACTAGTTTTCTGATCT
Source organism: Panulirus ornatus (assembly GCF_036320965.1). Lineage (NCBI taxonomy): Eukaryota > Metazoa > Arthropoda > Malacostraca > Decapoda > Palinuridae > Panulirus > Panulirus ornatus. The sequence continues at coordinate 81,488,311 of NC_092224.1, read as the reverse complement.
GGTATCAGTGATGACCTTTTTGATGTGGCACTAGGTAAGGAGAGGCATTAAATACGTGTATAGAGTGAATGGTTAGACGTTATGATCATCAGAGTATCAGAATTATGAATTGTGATGTGTGCAGGCTTAAAAGCCTATGAACCTTCCTTTAACTCTTTCCCAAACGATTCTCCTGTCATTGGTGTTAAAGACATTGTCAACCAAATTCCTGTGTCTAGTGTCTTAAGTCATCCGTTACGAAGGTAGATTCAGTATGAGCAAGACTGGGAAGGACTGTGGAGAGGTTGGAGGCTGGTAGGTGCATGGGCAACGTAGAAGCACCGACGTGTGACTTAGTACAGTGGGGTTATTATATTTGTCAAGTCCTTGAAAGACGAGGGATCTATAAGGCATTCGTGAATGGGGGTGATTTGCTCTGGGTTTTACCAGCAGCAGTTGCACATTCTTGCAATATGGCATCGTTGATCTCAGTAGCAACATTGTGATGGAGGTCCGAGTGATGTTACAGCTCATTATTTTTTTTTTTTTTGATGTCGCTGTGATTGTCGATGGTCCAGTTTCCATGTACACTGATGGGGCCCCCCATATCTTGAACCATTTTTTTTTCTATGATGTGATTTATCAAACTTAAGGTGTGTGATTTACATGTACTAAATTTATCCTTTGTGTGTGTGTGTGTGTGTGTGTGTGTGTGTGTGTGTGTGTGAGTGAGTGGTAGCCATCTTTGGGTTAATTCTGATGGACCCATAATCCTAGAGGAGAGAGCGTTGTACGATCGAAGAAAATAAAGTTATTTAACGAAAACAAAAATCTTACCCTACCAACCCATTTTCTGTTTTCATCGTTTACTCATCAGGAGAAGATAAAGACTATTGAAAAAGTCTTCAATATATCTCCAATTCCTCTGAGACACGAGGGCAGTCGATACTGCATTTCGTGTTCGCTTGATGGATTGCTGTGCTCAGGTCATTAAGTAGAAAGCTGGTAGCTCCCTGGTAGCTCCCTCGCTTTTAGTTGATTCGCTGAGCCGGGAGTCCAGGTCATTAACAGCTCGCAGGGCATTTGTCCCTCCAGGTTCCTGCCTCCCCTGGAATGACCAGAACAAATGACCAACGTAGTTTCAAAAGTCCCTCGATTACATTCTTTTTCCCTTTGCCTGTAGTCTGGCCTCTCACTTGATTTGCAGAGGTTCTTTCCAAATACGTCGTCAGCCAAGGTGGGAGAGCGTGTATGTGCTTGTGTGTGTAGTCCTGCATCAAGCTGCTTGCCCCCCCCCCCTCATCTAGGCATGTTATGGTACACCCGTCATGTTGCTTGACAGTTCCATCGGCCCTGAGGATCAGGGGTTCTCTGTCCGCTTCAGCTGGTAGATGGAAGACTTCTTTTAAATGATATCAGTAATCTCACGAGTCTGACTTACCTTCCTTCCGACAGAACGCCTACAGTTCTTAAATTTTTTGACCGTACTGGTCAGCCATACTGGTGAGCCAATAATTTTTTTTTTACCATATGTACACCACAGTTCAAGGGACACAAGCCAAGGACCATATCAACAAATGGCTGCGACAGGGCCTGTGGAGTGGGTTTAAGTGTACCTATCGTTGAAGCGAGCAACATTTGATTTTTATGATAGTAGACTTTATTTTGATATTTAAACATGATACTTTACATACTGACAGAAATGATATGGGCACTAGCAAGCCATCTCAGATGAAATGGAAAAACCAAGAGGAAAAATATAGACTGAATCAGAGCTCCGTAGGTGTGTTTGTGAATGTGACGCGGAAAGGTAGAGAAGTTATGGGAAAAGAGGAGGAGGAAATGAGAAAGAGAATTACGCAGCTTAACTGCTCGAGGGAAGGAGGAGGAGGCGGCATAAAGGTCAATCCTCGAGTGGCCTGCCTCCTCACTGAAAGTGTAGGAAGCAGCAGCCAGTAGCATGTGGCAGGACCAGAGGGAGCTGGCATTTCAGGAGAACAGTGGGCCAACATGATACCTGTAGGACTGGTGGTGGACGGCTCCATCGCGGCGAAGGAGAGGGAGGGAGGGAGGGATGGTTGAAGAGAATCAACGAGACTGTATGCTTTCGATGCCAGTCTCGTCCTTCATTGTTACTGAGATCCAGTCTCATGTTCAACTTGCGACCCGACGTGTTAGCTTATCTTACAAACTGTCTTCGGGAGAGGGAACCTTCCCCCTGGGGTCAACGACCCTTCTCCAACTAGGGTCCAAGTCGTGCCTGCTGTAGGTAGGCATATGCTGCTGTGCACATCACCCATCACTACGACGCTACAAACATATCCCAAGATCCTTTATGCCCCACGATACATCTCCCGTCAAGAAGACACCGAGCACTTACTCATTCACTTGCCCTGCACATGAACGCGCACATCACAACATGTAATGACCTTTGGTCCTTACCGGTGGACGTGGTTAGTTTCCTGAGTGGTGCAGGTGCCTCGTATAGCTAGATGGTACCCTCATGCCAGGAAGTAAGTATTGATGTGCAAGATAACGTAAACACAGTTCTCTGTTTCATAGGTGCACCGAGACACCACAGGAATGAGAGAGAGAGCTTACATATTGCTTTCATGCATTGCATCTTCAAGATAAAATGAGACACAGTACAGCAGATATATATTCAAGGGACACACACACACACACACACACACACACACACACACACACACACACACACACACACACACACACACACACACTGGAGTGGGTGTGATGCTCTGAGGCAACGTAGGCGACTCAAGTCGTTCATGTAACCTTTGGTCATTGATTTGACCTGGTAGAGGTCGATTCCCTGGTGACCCGCTGTTGTCAGGTCGGTTAGGGGGTCACCCACAGTTGCCCACACCACATCACCCAGTCCGCTATTTCTCCCTGAAAAGATTCCGTCACCAACATATATATATATATATATATATATATATATATATATATATATATATATATATATATATATATATATATATATATATATATATATATATATAAAGTTACACTTGCTGAATTTCAAAGATTTATGAGACTTATAGGTGATGTTAGAGCATTAAAGATAGTTAGATAGAGAGAGAAAGAGAGAGAGAGAGAGAGAGAGAGAGAGAGAGAGAGAGAGAGAGAGAGAGAGAGAGAGAGAGAGAGAGAGAGAGAGCATCAGCAATCCTGGCACCTTTACTTAAGCAAGTCGATCCTTCTGTTATAAAGTATATTTCGTTAAAAAAGAAATGCTACAGGAGTACAAGACTAGGACGTGGATGATCAGCGTTTTTCCTCAAGCATTTCAGAAGCCTCCTCCTCCTCCTCCTCCTCCTCCTCCTCCTCCTCCTCCTACTCCTCCTCCTCCTCCTCTTCCTCCTCCATCTAGATTGGAAATATATACGTAGGAAAAGCTTAACGTTCGGTGAAATACACACGACATGAAGCAAAATGTTTTATCCAGTGAATTTCTTGCGGTAGCAGCAGGTGTCCGCGAGAAGATATCTCTCGCAGTGACTCACTACACTCGCCTTTTAGTGCACTCGCCTTCACCCTCTCAGACAAATTGAGCTCCGGGTTGAAGTTATGTTTTAAGTGGTGGCTTTATTATCAACACCTTTTTTATACTTAAGGTGAGTTTGCATTGAAGTCTGGCTTTATTAAGATAGATTTCTCAGGCCAGACTTCTTAGATTTGTTCACCGCATCTAAATAAGGATATAGAGCTATTAGAGAAGGTCCCAACGAGGGCAGTAAAGATGTTACATGATGTAAGAAGGCCTTGAATTTGCTCACCGTGGAAGAGAGAAGAGTCAAGGGTGACTTGGTCACACCTTTGTGTATTTTGAATAAGATTCGTTGACGTAGACAGTGAATAATTCTTCGAAGGATGTACGGATTGAACAACCAGAGGCCATAACGTGAAACCGAACAGACAATTTGTTGTTGTGTAACAGTAGTGGATGAGTGGAATAAACAGAAGGTAAACATAGTACATGTGGAGAGCATGCAGAAGTTGTGTGATAGTGGAAAATGTTCACGTGATGGGGGGGTATGGGTATAAAACACCCGCTCCGTACACTACAAATAGATAATGGTAAACAGGTAATCACACGTCCATGTAGAACTCCCTCACACTAACTCATACAAATCTGTAGTTTCAGATAGATTATTTCACAGATAAACACACATAAAAACACTTGTACAGACTATGAATACTGAAACAAAACGCTCGCACAAACTCGTACACACATGATGTATGGCTTCCATGGTGTGTATTGGTTTACGTACCTGTGCATGATTTACGAGCGTGCGCGCCCGGGTTCCAATCATGGGCGCCTCAGTCAGCCCACTGCCGACCCACGTGTTCATACTCCCCTCACGGCTGGTGAGAAATGGATATTTAGCCTGTGTGTGTGTGTGTGTGTGTGTGTGTGTGTGTGTGTGTGTGTGTGTGTGTTTGTACATATCAACGCAAGTATAAGATTGTTTCTGCAACACACACACACACACACACACACACACACACACACACACACACACACACACACACACACACATTCACACAAAATATAAAATTAAAAAACTTACAAGCATGTTAGAGGGCCTTCTTAGAATGAGCTGGGGCCACCAGTGGCGTGCCACAGGGCCCGGTTCTGGAACCATTCCTCTTCTTGATCTGTGTTTATAACTTGCCAGAAGCGTTAGACTCCTACATAAATATGTCTACAAGTGATGAAATTCAACCTAAGTCAATGCTAAATAATGAGGATGTGACATAGTGAGAGACGTATTCGAGATATATATATCTAGCAGGAAATGAGTTGCAGGAGTTTATGCTTGAGGAGGATTTCGTGGTCGACATTGTCCCGAACTCCTTTGTCATTACCAAACATAAAGACAATTGTAAAGGAGACAAAGTGTCCGCCGGCATATACTAGAATCGCATTAAAGTATATGAGTAAGGAAACATTCACTAAACTGTTCACGTCGTATGTTGGGCCAGAACTAGAATATACCTAACGTTAATGAGGGCATTCAGTTGGTTGCTCATGCAAGCTCAGCTAACATAAAAGAGTAGTACAATGTTGTGGATGAACAGAGTAGATTAGTTTATAGAATTGTTGATGGTCGTAGCATACAGAGGTTCAGAAAGTTGTATGATAGAGAAATTTCAGGAGATGAGGGTCCTATGAATGTAGGACTTCCTCCCTGTACCGTAGAATGGGTAATTACATGCACAAGAGATGGGACCTGTGAATGTAGAACTTCTTCCCCGTACTACACAAATAGTTATTTACAGATGAGTAATCAGGAACACGCGCTCACACACGTACACAGAGGTTCAATCTCTAAGTACGAGCGAGTGCACAGAGACACACATAAACAAGCATACACATGAACGCACGCAGAAAAATAAATGATAAAACAATGATACACAGAGCCTCGCTCATGCATATGTTCTCATAAACTTAAATCCTCAGGCATAGTGGACTCGTACAAGTACACACATGAATACCAACACAAACAGGTACTGAGACGCGCATATGTACAAGCAAACCTACAAACACTGATGCTTAGACCTAACACAGGCAAACAATCACACACACTCAAGCAAAGGTACTCCTATTTTTTATGTACGTGTTGTTTAAAGAGAAATATTCATTGCGACTATGTATACATAAGGCCAAAATTTGCTGAGGTTAGTGAAACATGGGCGGGAGGCACCATAGAGTGTATTTCCTTAGGAAGATTACCGTCGCTAACACAGCAGTACAGTGGAGGGGAAGAAGACACACTGTGATGTTATATTATGAGGATATATGTTGAGGGACATCAGCAGGTTCTTACGTTCCTAATATATACCGATAGAGACAAAATATTAAGGTAGAAGCCATCATGACTGGCAGATGATATTATTTGGATGTTTAAGAGATGGAGTAACACATGTGTTGGATTTTCCTTCTGCAACCAACACACACACACACACAGACACACACACACACACACACACACACACACACACACACACACACACACACACACACACACACACACACACACACACAAGAAGCTATCAAATTTATAGGCAAGTTCGAAGTGCCTTCTTGAAATGAGCTGGGGTCTCTAGTGCCGTGCCACAGGGCCCGGTCCTGGAACCATTCCTCTTCTTGATCTCTGTATGTAACTTCCCAGAAGAGTTAGACTCCTCGTGAATGTCTGCAAATGATGAAAGTGAGCCCGAATAATGCAAGGTAATGAGGATGGGACGGAGTGAGTGAAGTGGTCGGTATGGAATATTATCTAACAGGAAATAATTTGTAGGAGTTTATGCGTGAGGGAGACTTGGGCGTCGATGTTGTACGTAACCTTTTGTCATCAGTCCAGCGTTAAGATGAATGATGAAGGCAGCAAGTATAAACAAGTACATGTATAAGTATATGTATATGTCTGTGAATGCATATGTATGTATACGTTGAAATGTATAAGTATGTATATGTGCGTGTGTGGGCGTTTATGTATATACATGTTTGTGTAGGTGGGTTGGGCCTTTCATTCACCTATTTCCTTGCTCTACCTCGCTAACGCGGGAGACGGCGATTAAGTATAATAATAATAATGATGTATATCCAGCCCTAAGTCAAATTTACGTACAATTTATCGACCAACCTTTAGGGTAGGAAGAACAGCCGGATTGACTGTGGATCGACTGCCAGAAACTAGAATCGAACCTAATGCGTTCGATGCCAGGTGGCTAACTGCTACACCACGGTGGTAATAGATTACAGTCATGTGACCTTGCGAAATCTTACTTCATACCCCTGAAACACAGCTATGGTCCACCGACCTACAATTCAAAGCCTCCTCGAGACAATGCATCACATATTGTTGATGAAGACGGAGCAACAGAAAACTGGTGATTGCTTCAGAGATTCCTTAAAAGCAAGTGAGGAGTATGGAGAACCAGGGCTCAATTTCTTCAGAACATTTGGTCACTCTACTCCAGCTAGGGCACATGTGGGGCAACAAGATTAATCATATCTCCAAACTAACTTACCCTCAGCTCCTGCATCCATCCATCCCCTTATTGAATACCCTTAATATGTTCCTTGATCAGTATCGCCAAACATCTTACGTGTCAGTAGCCTCCTACAGAGTATACAACACTTAGCCTGAACGTGTCAACAGAAACTTTGTAATGGAATTTGTAGATATCAAGACTGGCCAGGAAGATAACTGCTTCTTCACTCTCTGTACTCGGAACACGTAGCGATGATGCGCATAGTGAAGATGGCGTTACCACTAGCGATCTAAGTTTAGTTTGTGGCGTCCGTAATAGTCCTGTTGTAGTGTTATAAAAGCTCGTTTTTCATAAGTGAATTTTCCTTGGGGAAAAATGGACCTGGAGTCTTACCATATCCATGAGACAGCTAGGCTTATACGAACTACGACCAGTAACCTGAACATCATGCACGTACTGGACGCGAGAAAGAACAGTCCTTAGATACATAAGGTTAAGCTCGTGTCTGACCACCATGGGTTTTACGTGACTAAGACCCTCAGATTCGTGCTGGATATGCTCCCATAAACAAAGAACAGCGTCATCCTACGTACACCTTAAAACTACTCTTGACGCCGTCGGTAAAGTCAAAATTAGTAGACCTGACGTCCTTTTGGAATCAGAGGAACACAGTTGACCTGGACAAGACGTCATCTCGATCATAGATCTAAATCCGTTTTCCCAAGAGGGTTCAGAGCCGTCGATTGTCCGACTCAGGGACGACTGAATTTGACAATTCTGATGCTACACTTTTTGAATGTAGTGACGCCCTAAGCGAATTCTTGAAGTGCGTTGTCTGACCTGGTAAAATCGTCATATTCTAAGTGCATTGACATTTGAGTTCACTCAGATTCAACAGAGGCTTCGATCCTAGATGAACACATGTTGTTAGAGGATCATTGAATATAAGATGATCAGATGAGAAACTGGAATCCTTAGTTATGATATTATAGGTAATCAACCTCCCAAAATTTATAATTGATGCTTGCAGTGTTAGTGTGTGTGTGTGTGTGTGTGTGTGTGTGTGTGTGTGTGTGTGTGTGTGTGTGTGTGTCTGTGTGTGTGTGTGAGAATCAGAATACTTAGCACCAGATGGGAACCAAACCTTCTTTCTCTCTGGAAGAACGTATGATAGAAACATATCTGTCCCTTACCATAGTTATTATGGAAGATCACACGTCTGCAACAGACCTCCATCAAACAGCATGCTACTCACCATGGGACAGAACACAGGTTATATGGCTCATGCATCGGCCCGCATGGGTTCGAATCCTGAGCGGTGCAGTTGGTCCGCAGTTCACCTAGCTGTTCATCCTGCTTTCGGAGTTGGTCATATATACATAGACACTTCAGACAAACACTCATACACCGAATCACACAGCCTTAAACAGACACACAGAGTTACTTACCGGTTAACATATCGAACAAAGTCGACTTCATTTCACTTTCTACAAAAAAAAATTGAGAAAAAGCCAAACTCGGGTTCATTTTGGAAGACGTGTGACCGTCTTCCAATCTTCAGGAAAGGCTATCGTGAGACAACTGGCCATTGCTGTCTAGTTAGTAGCTGGTGCAGGTGTGTAAATTGTCTCGCAAACATGGTTAGGTGGCATGCTGGCCTGCTCCCTCCTACCCCCACCTCTCTCTCTCTATCTCTCTCTCTATCTCTATCTCTGTCTATCTATTTATCTATCTATCTATCTATCTATCTATCGTAGTTTTAAGCCATAAAGTCATAAACCCTCCTTTATCTATCTCATCCACGCAAACAAATGTTGTCTTACATTAAGTCCAAGCTTCGTCCATCGTTTGGTGAAGGTTTTGGGTGGGTAAGGAGGAGCAGAGTGGAAAAGAGGAGGGGCTTGGGTAATAGGTTTTCGATAGACTTCAGTGGATGAGAGTTTGGTAGAACTGTAGTTGAAGGAGGAGTGTTGCTAAGGTGGGTGGTTCGAGGCTGCTCGGGTGTCAAGGAAAGAGGTCGAGAAGTCCTGGACGTGGGTATCTTGTGTCGAGTGAGTTCCTGGAGTCCTGGAGTGAGGAGAAGGTTTTAGAAAGGAGTTGATGTTAGGAGTCAGGTCCTGGAATAAGCAGGTTAATTTTCTGAACTGTTCGTGACGGATGAAAAGAGGTTCTTGGGTACATAGCAAGTGTTTTGAGTTAATGTCCCACCATCTGGTGATTGATGAAGTAGTGGTTAAGGAACAAATGATGGGTACTGAGGTTAAGGTTCTACCAGTTGGTGACTGATGATTCAGAGGTTCTTGAATAAGTAGCAAGTGTTGAAGTCAAGTGTTTCAACAGTTAGTACCTGATGAAGCATAGGCTCTGGAGCAAGTGGAGAGTGTTGATATTTTGGTTTTCATAATTGGTAATTGATGAAACAGAGATTTATAACAAAGCGGCGGGTTTTAAGGTTCTACCATTTGGTGACTGATGAATTAGAGGTTATTGAGCAAATGGCAAGTGTTGAAAGTAAGGTTCTAATGTAGTGGTTGATGAGACAGACGTTCTTGAGTTGGGGGATAGGTTCTGACTGGCGGTGTTAGATGAAGCAGAAGTTGTGTGGAATACGTTGTGGGTGGGTTTCTCGGAGTTAACGAAAACGAACATTGAGGGGGTCGAGTTTTAGAGACTTTGGAGACAGCTGAAGTGAGTGCAGTGGGACGATGATTAGAGGGGTTAGGACTGTCTCCTTTCCTACTCAGGGGCTGCACCAAGGCATGCTTCTAAGAGGCAGGAAAAGTCTGGGTTCTTAGACAGAGGCGAAGTAGGCGAGTTAGGATCGGAACTTGCTCAGGGTTCCCTTAAGAACTCGACGAATTATACCATCCGGGTCATATGCTTTGTCTACATGGAACTGTACGAGGAGAGTATAGGAAATTACACTGGCTCAGTAGCGAGTGATGGTGGCAGAGGTTTAAAAGAAGACTCCCACTCAGTTGAGATAGTGGAAACTGAGGTGCCGAAATGAGTGGCTTTATTGGTTAGAGAGTTAGCTTTAGATTGATCAGGGTGGGAAAAGAGGAGGAGAGGTTGAGTGATAGATGTTATAAGAGATTATTTTTCGTCAGGGATCAGAAATATATGTTAGTCAAAGAGGTCATGTAAACAGACGCTTCTTTTTATGAAGGTGTGTTTGACTTCACGAAGCACAGCTTTGCGATGACTCACGACAGAAATGAAACTGGGGTGGATCTTAAGGGTGGAGAAGATTTCGTCGGCCCGGTGCACTTTGTCATCTAAGTAAAAGGCATCAGGGTAAGTGTGATCAATCCGTGATTAGGTGGAGGAATTAGTAGTAGAAGATGGGATGTAGGACGTTTTTCGAGCGAGAATAACCTCTGCTATGCGTTCAGCACAACATGGGACATCCCAGCCAACGAAACCACATAAGTCCCACTGAGTCAGTAAAAAAGCCACGTAGGGATGACTGTTGTTCTCTTCGAAAGTGCCAAGTTGGCGTTTCGTGGAAATGATAGAGGAGGAGCATGTCCAGTCAGAAGGAACAAATAAGACAGTGGTCGGACGACCATACGGAGGCAGAAATAATGTAACTGTTGTGAGACTGAATGTGTTGTGAGAGCGGCTATGACCGTAGGGAACTCGTGTTGGATCTTTGATCCTTGGTTCCACGTCGCTAAGGATGGTAAAGGAGAGAGGCCTCGGCTCCACTGAGATCATCCAGGTTAGATCCCAACCGATACTAGTGTAGTGCAGTGAAAACCTTGCATACAGGATTTGAATACATGGATGCGGAAAAAGGCAATGATTTGTGGCTGGATGTCAGATAGTCGAAGAGTTGTACATAGAGGAAATTGTAGTGAGAGGAGGAGCAGACATACGAATAATAACAGCACACGTTATAGAGGAGTGTGGAGACATTCTAAGCCAGAGGGCGCCAAAGGAGTCTCGAGATACACGAGGCGAGTGATGGAAGTACTTGGTTTTACAGGAAGCATAAACCCTCCCTTTAGTAGAGGGGAAACGATGGTAGAGATTGAAATTAAACATCTGGTATAAACTAGTTATCATGTCAATTGATTTTGGATGATCCATCCTTTGGATTTCCATTTTGTTTTTTCAAGCATTTATTGTTTTCCCGAAGGTCATGCCATATATTCTGGTGATGTGAAGGAAGACCGAAATATATAGTGTTGATATAGTACGAATATCTGATTAACCCCAGTGCAAATTTAGACAAACGGTTTATTAAAAAGAAAAAAAAAAAGGACGCGTCGGTCTGACGATGTATTGCATGTGTTTGTGGAACATTATAGTTTAACTTTGTTATGTACCCGTCGTGAGGATAAACAACACAGCCCAAACTTTATCATGTACTCATCAAGAGTGTAAACATTGTAGTTCAACTTTATTATGTACCGGTAAATTTTCAGCTGGGGGGGGGGTAGGGAAGCAAAAAAAAAGTTGGACCAGAGACAGTGTGGATGTCGGATTAATCTCATCGTATATCTGGTGTCCCCTGACGTAGCAGGTGTTGTTCGCCACGACGCCTCATCTCTCCGGCCGTGATATTAAGAAACCACGGGACGAATGGTTGGAATTAACTCACAACCCAGACTTTATACCCACACCAACACCACCACCACCTCACCCTAGACGCAATACCGAGGAAACTACTGAACGAATGTCATCATTAAGACGAACTAAAGGGATCTTTCTCCCATTATATTAAAGAGACGACCAATAATTCCACGACAGATGCTGAGTTTTCATGTTAACGAACGCCCACCGAGAACGAGGAGGATTTACCAGTCTTCCTCACATCGGATCCGTATCTCAGACGAACTTTATATAAAACTGTCAAGATGAATTTTACACTAAATTTGCATCTATCTTCCCCGTATTTGAGGATCGTAACTTATCAGAATGTTTCCATTGGTTCTTCTGTGTTATCATCCTACCTCCGTAGATATATCGGGCCAGGGGACGATAGCGAGAGGTTATCGTGAATTAAACGGGTGAGGTATGATAAGATGGGGAACTTGGGGGTGGGTTGAAGGGCGCCATTGTGGCGACAAGACGGGGAGAGGATGGGTGATGAGAGGTAGTAATGGTGTGGGTGGAGGGGAGGGGTGTGTGTGTGTGTGTGTGAGAGAGAGAGGGGCAATGGTGGCGGGGATGACAGAGGCAGCAGTAGTACGGAATGAGAGGCGGAGACGGTGGAATGAGGAGGGGAGGCGGGGGCGGTAATGGTGATAGTGGGGTGAGAGGGCGGGGGGAACTGATGGTGAGAAGCAGTGGTGCTGGGAAGTAAAGAGGCAGTGATGGTGAGAGAGAGAGAGAGAGGCAACGATGGTGATGGTGTTAGTGGGGGAAATACAGTGATGGTGGGGTGAAATCGGCACTGAGAAATGCAATAATGGCAGGACATTGTGAAGTGAGCTTGGTTGAAGTATGTGGTTGGGTGTGTGTGTGTGTGTGTGTGTGTGTGTGTGTGTGTGTGTGTGTGTGTGTGTGGGAGGGGGTCGATAAGGAGCTTGGGCAAGAGTGTATGGGCGGGGAGGAGGCTGATCTGAGAGTATGGTGGCGTGGGCGTGATGACAGTGGCGTGGGCTGGAGAGGAAGAGAGGCCCTTTGTGCTCACAGGAACAGAAGGAGAGAGGAGGACAGTGTCCCGGCAGTGTCTGTGGCACACTGAGGTGGATTAAAAAGCCTCTGTGTAAGGTAAGGAGGAAGTAGAGGGCGTGTATTGTGTGGCAGGCAGGAGAGACTATTCAACTGTAAGGGAGGTTAGACGAATTTGGGTTAGGATGCAAGGAGATGGGAGGATTCTTCGTTTATATGAAGCGAAGATGTGAACGTGTGTGTGCGTGTGTGTGTGTGTGTGTGTGTGTGTGTGTGTGTGTGTGAAGGTTTAAGGAAGGGGGATGATGAGTGTTTATGTAAAGGGAAGGAATATATATGTCTATATAGGTGTATGTAGCATAAGTAGGATGTGTACGTTTGTGTGTATATATATATATATATATATATATATATATATATATATATATATATATATATATATATATAAGGAAGAGGTTAGTATGATTTCATGGAGTGGGGAGTGTTTGGTGTGGGTGTTATGTGGAGGAAAAAATGTTGGGGGTGGTGGTTGTGTACGCGACGAAGGAGATAATATTTGTTTGAATGTGGGAGAAGCGTTTGTTTGCACTGGAAATAAAGGGTTGAGTGCTTTTTTGTGTGTGGGGGGGATTTATATGGATGGGACGAGAGGGTGTTTGTCTTTACTTAAGGGTAATGTGTTTTTCTATTGGAGGGGGCGAAGGGAGGGGGGGAGTTTAGTGGAGACGGTATGTTTCTATAGGAGGAGACTATATGTATATATAGGAGGAGACTATATGTATATATAGGAGGAGACTATATGTATATATAGGAGGAGACTATATGTATATATGGGAGGAGAAAAGATCGTGTTGGTGTGTGTTGTGGCCGGAGGATGAGATGACTGTTTGTGTGGAGACTGAAGGGAAGTGTGCTTGTGTGGGTGGACCAGAGATGTGTGTATGTGAGGATATGTTGAGGGGGGTAGTGTGCTAAAGTGTGGGGAAGAATGAGGAAGAAGACAGAGCGGAGTAGGAGAAGGTTAAGGAGAGAGAGAGAGAGAGAGAGAGAGAGAGAGAGAGAGAGAGAGAGAGAGAGAGAGAGAGAGAGAGAGAGAGAGAGAGAGAGAGAGACTATTCACACACACACACACACACACACACACACACACACACACACACACACACACACACACACACACTGACAGCAGCATAAGAAAATCTGCCACGGTCGAAATTTAAAGGGAACCAAAATTGGCACTTTTTCCCCACCCTCAGCCAATCAGCGGTAAATTGAAAACCTCAAATTACACTCTGGAGCTCCGACTCTGTAGACGCGGTGGGGGAGTTTAGTCGAGCACTGTATTGCCTCTTGTCTTCACCTGAACTCACTCACTCTCTCTCTCTCTCTCTCTCTCTCTCTCTCTCTCTCTCTCTCTCTCTCTCTCTCTCTCTCTCTCTCTCTCTCTCTCTCTCTCTCTCTCTCTCTCTCTTCTCGCAACCCGAGGAAAAGAGAGATAAAAGAGATCTTAAAAGATTCTCTTCAGGACATGAGACGGTGCTACTGCACGTGTGTTTTCTCGAAATGAGTGGCGGAGGATTACATAGGCGCGCTATGAGTTACCAGTGGAGGATTACATGGGCGCACTGTGAGACACCAGTGGAGGATTACATGGACGCACTGTGAGACACCAGTGGAGGATTACATGGACGCACAATGAGTTACCAGTGGAGGATTACATGGGCGCACTGTGAGACACCAGTGGAGGATTACATAGGCGAGTTATGAGTAACCAGTGGAGGATTATACGGGCGCACTGTGAGACACCAGTGGAGGATTACAGGTACGCACTATGAACCGCCAGTGGAGGATTACATGGGCGCACTACGAGCCACCTATGGAGGATGCTCGCTGTGAGCCTTCAGTGGAGGATCACACGGACTGAACACGAGGCACCAGTGGAGGATTAAATAGGCGCACTACGAGCCACCAGTGGAGGATGCCCACTGTGAGCCTCCGGTGGAGGATCACATGGACTGAACACGAGGCAGCAGTGGAGGATCACATGGACTGAACACGAGGCAGCAGTCGAGGATTACATAGGCGTTCTACGAGCCACCAGTGGAAGATCACGTGGGCGGTTTACAGCCACCTGTGGAGAATTACATGGACTCAACACAAGACACCAGTGGAGGATTACATGGGCGCTCTATGAGCCACCAGTGGAGGAACACGTGGACGCTCTACGAGTCACCAGTGGAGCATTACGTTGGCGCACTTTGAGCCAAACATATACTTCGTATTCAGATGCAACCTCATCCATGCCTCTCGGGCACATCCTTCTATGTCGTCAGCATAACTTGATATCGAAGTCGTCACACACACACACACACACACACACACACACACACACACACAGACACACACACACACACACACACACACACAAGCACGTGTATGAGAAAAATGCCCACCGTTGTGTATGGGCAAGGCTGTGGAGAACTGTGGGATCAGAACATAGCCAGGAAAATGGTTGAAGAAAAAGGGAGAAGATGAAGAGAAGGAGGAAGAGGAGGACAAGTGGGAAGAGGAGGAAGAGTAGGACAAGTGGGGGGAGGAGGAGGAAGAGGAGGACAAGTGGGGGGAGGAGGAGGAAGAGGAGGACACTGTGTGTATTGTGTTCTTGGTGAAGGTAATGCACTCCCTCACCAGGTAATGCTGGAGAGCAGCTCACTGAACGTTCTATGATTAGAAGATGTTTCTGGAGAGTCACAGGGAGTCTAATGTGACCATAAGAACATAGAATGATAATTAGAAAGACAGCGGAAGTAGCGTTCACCGCAGGAACACACACAGAGTAGTGCGAGTTACGTGTTGTCAAGTGTTGTGTGTGAGACAGGGAGATTGTATGTATGTGGACTGAGAGCCATTAGGGCACGTGTGTGTGTGACGTAGAACGATGAGGCGCCGGCTGCATGGGCCTAAGGAGTGACACTCGACAGCCACCCCAGGCGGGGTAGGTCCAGTAATATATACCTCCCTGGTCGGTGGCTGCCTACCACCTACTCCAGAGAGAGAGAGAGAGAGAGAGAGAGAGAGAGAGAGAGAGAGAGAGAGAGAGAGAGAGAGAGAGAGATTCTACTCCTGCTGCTCCACCATCAAAAATGCAGCAAAAAGAAAACCACTGAATAGTGTAAAAGAAAAAGAGAAAGAAAGGAGGGGAAGGAGAGAAAGACTGATGGAAAGATAAATAAAAAGGCCAACAAAAACACAGAGGAAAGTCGGGGAAGTTGATAAACGAACGAATTGGAACGATACCCAGGTCGAAGGACGGAGAGGGAGAAAGAAATGGATAGACTGACTGACTGACAGACGACATGGATACATAGAGAAGAGACAGACAGCCAGACGGAGAGATGGACAGACACTCAAACAGTTTAGAGAAATAGACAGAACTATCAGACAGAGGGACAGAGAAACAGAGACAGACGAACGTATAGAGAAAAAACAGAGACAGACGAACGGATAGATATGCCGATAGAGAAACGGTGAGAGAGAGAGAGAGAGAGAGAGAGAGAGAGAGAGAGAGAGAGAGAGAGAGAGAGAGAGAGAGAGAGTCTCTGTCTGGGCAAGGCTTGGCTGCATGGCTGCAGGTGTGTGCCAGACCATCACAGAGCCAGGCAGTCAGGTCCCCGGGGGCCGGAGTAGCGAAGTAAGCGCTCCAAAGACCCCCTCCCCCCCCGCGTTTATTGACATTCCAAAAGCTCTTTACGACATTTTAATTAGAGGCCGGCCGGACCTGCAGTCCTCCACCCTCCATTAATCTTCATAAGAAACCACCAAGATTCAGCATGAGAGGCAAAGAAAATGTGGAGAAGTTGAGACTGTGATAACGCTGACGGAACCTTCGTGCCCTGGCGAGGCGAGGGGCAGGAGGTTGTGTGGGAGGAGGAGGAGGAGGGGAAGGTTGTGTGGGAGGAGGAGGAGGAGGGGAAGGTTGTGTGGGAGGAGGAGGAGGGGAGGTTGTGTGAGGGGGGAGGAGGAGGGGGGGAAGGTTGTGTGGGAGGAGGAGGGGAGGTTGTGAGGGAGGAGGGGAGGTTGTGTGAGGGGGAGCAGGGAAGGTCGTGTTGGAGAGAGGAGAGGAGGTTGTGTAGGAGGATGAGGAGGTTGTGAGGGGGAAGGAGAGATTGTGTGGGAGGAGGGGAGGTTGTGTGGGAGGAGAGGAGGTTGTGTGGGAGGAGGGGAGGTTGTTGAGAGAAGCTTATTGGAAGAGGACTTGTCGGAGGGAGAGGTTTAGGGTGGGGGTGGGGGGAAGAGTTCGTATGGGAGGAGGTTGTGGAGGAGGAACTGAAAGTCGTTTCGAAGGAGGAGGTCGTGGGTGAAGTGGGAGGTCGTGTGGAGGGAGGAGGTTATGAGGGGAGGAGGAGGAAGAAGAAATGGGGGAGGAGGGGTCTGTTGGGAGGAGGAGGAGACCGTGGAAGAGGAAAAGGAGGTTGTGGAGGAGGAGGAGGAAGGTGGTGTGAAGGGGGGAAGAAGGTGGTGTGAAGAGAAGAAATTATCTGTAGTCACACGAAGGTTGTAGTCAGATGAAGGTAACCGTGAAGCGGGAGTTGAGTGGTTGTGAGGTGCGGGTATTGTGAAACCGTAGGAGGAGCAAGGGTTGTGTGGAAGAGGTGTTGTCAAACCGTGAGGAAGGTTGGTTGTGGGGAAAGAATGTTGTGGAGCTGGGCGAGTGAAGTTGTGGAAGCAAGGGTGTGAGTGAGGTTATAGAGCCAGAGGAAGCGGGTGTATGCTGGAGGAAAAGAAGAAGTTAAGGGTTGTAAGGAGGCGCAATGGGTTGTAAGGAAGCAAACGAGGTTTGTAGACAGAGTAGTAGAGAAGGAGGGGTAATTATGGGTCATGAGTTATGTTGCTCTTGTGTAGGTGCGTTGTAGGGCCGGGGGTTGTAAGTGGGTACATGGGGTAGTGAGGCTGCGGAGAAGGAGTTCGTAAGATGTCGTGAGAGGAGGTTGTGCAGAGAGAGAGAGAGAGAGAGAGAGAGAGAGAGAGAGAGAGAGAGAGAGAGAGAGAGAGAGAGAGAGAGAGAGAGAGAGAGGGTTGGGGGGGGGGGGTAAGCTTGAACTTCGTCTAAGTTGGTTAATTTGGAACTTATACCTGACTCATAACTTGAAGAAAAATCCCACCTTTAACCTAAATACTTAAATACAATCTTTTTTTTTTTCTTTAATATTTTCAAAGCAATATTACTTCCCTCCCTAATTTCGCTCACAGTAAAAGCTCTGCGATCCAAGGCGGCGGAGGTGCTCCATGGAGCACCCTCCTCCTCCTCCTCCTCCTCCTCCTCCTGGTTTGTGAATCTTTCGTGAGGAAATGTAACAGAAGCTTTACTGAAACGGGACAGACCCTGTCACACTTCCTCCCACTCTCCACCGCACCCAACACCTGTGTGAGATGGATGACGGTAAATAAAACACGAACGCAATTTGGTCAAGCCCCACTTCGTGTCCTGATTGATTAGGTTGTGTAATTACGTCGGTAACTATAGATAGAATTAGTTACTATCGCTTTTTGCATTAGTCTCACTGTCGACGTTAAACTACAGATTTGACAATTTGAGAAAACAACAGCTAATGTAGACTACGATAGCGGTCTTTCACGGTTTGACATTCGATCTGACTGATGTCGAGCGTTAATTAATGGAACATTAAACCATTCCTTAAATTCCTTTAAAACATTATTGAGTTAGCAGCCTGTAGGTTCGCTTGGTTCCACTCGATCTGTTAGTTTAGGGACGCGTCTCTTTTATTTGTAGTCTGCACCGCTAACATTCTACCCCTTCTCCACCAGTACCTCCTGCCTCAGATACTCTCTCTTCTTCGTGTTCAGTAAATACGTAATTTTTCTTTATATAATTACGTTGGAGGCTCCAATCATGGACAAAAGTCCCCATCAAGGCCAGGACCTTGATTTAGATATTAAGAGGTTAGTGTAAGAATAAAACGAGAAAATTATTTACGAATTTTGGAGGAAGTGCAAAAACCCGTCTTTTGATAGGTACAGGTTTTTATTTGTTGGGAAAGATATGAGAGAGTAGAGAGTTCCAAAGCCTTGAAGTGAAGAGAAAGAAACAATTGACGGGAGCGAGTTCCAAAGCTTCGATGTGTAGGGGAAGAAACGGTTATCAAAACGGCCCACCCTTGAATTTCCAACGACAAACTAATAACAATACCCTCATACTTACGTATACTCATTTCCTTTTCGTTTCGTACAAGTTGCCATGAAAAGATTTTCCAGGGGACCACTTTTCTCTCAAGCAATTGTTTCATACATATTATAAAACCCTTTAGGGCTTGACTTGAACGCTTGGTCGTCTTATTTTCACTGACACTTGCAGCCCTCCGAACTCCCTTTTTTTCTTTTTTTTTTCTACCTTTGTCTCGTGTCATCATTCTGGCCGCCTCTTATGTCTTTATCAGATCAGTGCGTCTGGAGTCATTCCATCTGCAGCTCGGTTAAGTTCCTGTGAATCTCGGAGAACAGTTTTAGAAGTATTGCATCACGCGAAAGAGCTTTGATAACCAAGCAGTATTTTCATCCTTCTCAAACAATGATGCAACAGGATTACGGTCTGGTTACCATCCCATAAACCTCTCCCTGTATCCATAATGCTCATTGTATTTTGTATTACGTAAATCTAGGTAATGAAATGTTTCTTTAGCAGGTTCTGGAGCAAGCTGCTTAAGGAAGCAATCTTTCGCTACTTCCAAAAAAGAGTTCTTCACGTCCCTCCATTGTTCTTCTTTTCTCTCGTTTTCTACCCTATCTCACTAGATTTGTTAAACAAATAACGTAGGAAAGTCTCACACCAACACGCCTTAGCGAATCTATTCCTAATGGATTATCTTTTTCTATCCCATCTAAATCTATCAGCCTGTCTACCACGATTGTAATAAGATTTTCTGATAAGAAATGATGTCCCTATTCACGTCTGACCTTTTGGCCAGTTTTTTTTTTCATGAAACATTTTTCATTTTCCCTAACAAGGCTTGCCACTCCTTCTTTTTTTATTTCAATGTCACTATGAAATATTTCACAACTTGTTCTCACATTTGACAGATAAGTCACCGGATTTCACATTTATCCGGGTTTCCGGATCAGCAACTGTCCGAAATTCATCCAGCACGTCTCTAATATTCGTGCTCTATTTTCTTTTTTAACAGGAAATTGGACGGGCATCTCCGTTCACTGTCTGTACAATGATTGGGTTGTGTTTATTGATCTCATACGTACCGGCATCACTCCGGCTGGAGGTTTTATAACGTAATGTTAGTCCAGTTGTTTATACAGTTTTTTTTTTTTTCTCGTCCTTGGTCTCCTGTTTGTCAGACCTGCCTCTATGTCTTCATAGGTTTGAGAGGCGTTCCTGCTGTGATCCTATCCCCTACAGAGCTAGCAGAAATATAAGGAATGTGAACCGTACAACCCTTGGGCAAAGGGATAGTTCCGTTGTAGATTTTGTCCTCCCACTTCTCACTAAATGATTTCCTTTCCCTTTGGCACTTCTTGTCAGCTGGACACCCAGACGAACTTCGACTGCCAACTATATTTTATTCATTTTATTCACAAATAACCAAGAACTTCCTCGTGAAATTGAGAGCAAATGTGAATAAAAGGAAGCTTACTAGATTCAACAGAACAGAGGGACAGGTGAGTTGGGATGTGAGTTTTACTGGAAAAAAACTTGGAGGAAGTGAGGTTTTGAAAACACCTGGGAGTGGACATGGCAGCGAATGGAACTAATGCTAAGGTAAGTCATAGGGTGTGTGAGGGGGCAAAGATCTTAGGAGCATCGAAGAAATTGTGGAAAGAGAGGTCACAGTCATGGAGGAGAAAGATGGGTATGGCTGAAGGTAGAGTAGTCCCTAAGAAGACGTATGGATGCGAGACATGGACAATAGATGACAGTGTGGGGAAGATGGTAGATGTGTTGGAAGTGAAATATTCAAGAACAATATGTGGTGTGAGCCTCGAAGGATAACCGAGTAAGAAATGACAGAGTAAGAAAGAGTTGTGGTGATAATGAGAGTATAGTCGAGGGGGCTGAAGAGGGTGTTCTGAATTGGTTTGGACATAAAAGAGAATGAGATTGGACAGGTTTACAAAGAGGATGTATTTATCAGAATGATAAATTATGAAGGATGAGACTGAATTGGAGACAGAATGATGAAGTGATTTTGAGTTCTCTGAACCTTCGGGAAGCGTGCAATGGAATAGAGTGCATTGGAGCAGTGTTGTTTACAGGGGGACGACGCGTTGTCGCTGAACTGAACCAGGGCATGTGAAGCAGCCGGGGTAAACAATAGAAAGGTCTGTGGGGCCTGGATGTGGATAGGGGAGCTATTGTTCCCGTGCATGACACATGACAACTAGAGAATGGATGTGAGCGAATGAGAGGTCTCAATGGTTTAACGAACTGGTGATGTGCCTTGGGGATCTGTCACAGGACTGGTTGGCTTTCCGGTTCTCTTGATGTTCCTGGCATTACCTCTCTTCAACCCTCCCTCTCCGTACGCCTCTATGGTGCCGCTCTGTCTCTCTATTGTACGAATATTAATTTGACCATTGTTCTTTTGAAGTGTCTGCACGTGTTCCCATTCCCAGAGTTTGGACCCGCGTCACACGTTTACCTGCTGCTTCCCACAGTTTGTGTGGGGAAACCGGCTATTCGAGGATGAGCTGTTGTGATACCTCCTCCTTCCCTCGAACAGCTAACCTGTTGAAATCCCTTCCTTATCTCGTCTCTCCCTCTTATAATAACCTCTCGTCCTTTAAACAGTCAGATATACTAACACCTGAGGGACTCTATTCATTTCTTTCTTTGAATTCTTTTTTTCCTTTCATCCGAGATGGCCTCGAATGGGGCATGTTTTGCCTGTGTCGTGTCGGTCACTTCGAAAAAGAAAAATAGTTCATCATAGAATAAGTCATTTGATGGATATTTAAAGTATTCAGACTAATTATGAGTCTAGTTACTGACCGACACTCGGTGATAATCTTACAACATTCCTAAAATGCAGTGATATACACTTTAACTTGTAGAACTTGCACGAAAAAAAAAGAGTAATTAAAAATCAGATTATACCGACACCACATTTTCTACAATGTTCAATCACCAGAGAAAACGTACGGAGTTCTGACGTCATATACTTGGGCGGAAGAACAGCACTCCGATTCGTGTTAGTTCACCCAGACCGTTGGCGATGTTCGGATGTAGCCAGTGTGTCTGTGCTTGTCAAGTTGTTTTTGTTGCGTTTTTTGCGCTGTGTTACCCCAGTGTTTCGTTGTCAAAACTCTTCACATACCAGTGAACACAAGTACAACTTTCGATAATCCTAAAAACAACTTATTTCGGGTGTAAATACATGAAGAAAAGTGTAAACATTCAGTTGCTGGCGCAGTGAAGATGTGTTCGCCAGGTTCGAAGCTAACTCTTGAATCACTGAACGAGACCTCGAGACCCCGAGACTCGGAACGCACGTAAGTCCAGTTATCCTCGCATTATTTATCCTCATACCTTCAGTTATATTTTATTTCAAGGTTGACATTATAACTGCAGAGTTACGTTATCTATGAATGATGTAGAAATTATGAATTTTATCCTAATTGCGTTGTAAAAGTTCCGTCTCTTTCATTTGGTGATTTCATGTACAATTGAATATTATTTTACGTAGATGTTGATTTGAAAAATAGATAAACTTTTCGGGAATATTATGGCATTATTTTTCGTATATATTAATCTATAAGGATTGACTATAAATTTTTCAGGATTATTTTGGTAAAAACAGAAATGATAATGTATTTATCTCGGAAAGTATTTCATCGAAGCAGTTGCAAACACGTCTGGCTAGTTAGTTGGTTGGTGACGGGCGATTTAAATGTGAGGGTGAGTAATGTGGCAGTTGAAGGTTAACTGGGCGGTATGTGGTGTTCGGTGAGGTGTATAGGAATGGCGAACAGCTTATAGAGTTGTGTGCTGAAAAAAAAAAAAAGGCTGACGATTGGGAATATCGGGTTTAAAAAAGACAAAAAAAAAAAGGAGGGGACATACAAAAGTATACGCGGTTGAGTAGATGGTAAGAGGGCATTACTGAATCATGCATTGCATCTGATAGTCATGCAAAGGAGACTCTTGGATGTGCATGTGCTGAAAGGGACAGCTGGTGGGACGTGTGAAGGTGAGGTTGAAGATTTATAAAGGTTTTTGGGAAACATGAAATGACATGAGTGTGAAAAGAGGTTGGTGAGCTTGGAAGAGACCTACGTGTGAAGAAATACCAGGAGAGGTTGAGTGTAGAGTGACGAAAGGTGAGAGTAAACAAAGCTAGGGGAGTGGGGGGGGGGGGGGTTAAGAAAGCAGTGCTAGTATGTGAGATATGTGTGTGTGGCAGGTAAGAAAGGGAAGTGAATTGTAGGATAACGAAGTAAAGCTGCATGTGAAAGAGAAAAGTGTGCGGGCAGCACTTAACAGGGAAAGAATTTAAATCGGAAAGTGACAAAACGTCAAGAGGAGGGTGTAAGGGTTGAAAATGAAGGAAAACGATGTTCCGATTTGGTCTCCTGGTTTTCGCACATTATTACCTCCCTCCAAAATATCGTCCTATTCTCCCTGCCCTCTTTTTCTACTCCTGCACCTTCCTCCTTTCCGCTTTTTGTTATTCATTTCCCAATCATTTACACTCCTTTCCTGTAAGTCTCGCCAATAAACTCTCTCTTCTCTGTTTACTAGCAACTTCACTTTTTCATCCCACCACTTACTACTCTTTTTAATCTGCCCACCTCCCACCTTACTCATTTCTCGCACATGCCACGCCCCTAGCTTAGCTCACTATCACATCTTGCCTCTCTGCTTTCAGTCTCTCCTGATGCTTCTTCAAATAGGTCTCTTACCCAAGTTCACTTACTCTCACCACTCTCTTCTCAATCATTATGCTTCCTCTTTTCCGAAAACCTCTACACAAATATTCACTCTAGCTCCACAAGGTAAAGATCAGACAACCACCAGCTGCCCCTCTCAACACATTCAAGTCCAAAAGTCTCAAGATTTTGCTCGGCTGTCAATTAGCGTGTAATCCAACAATGCCGCTAACCATCTTTCCTACTCATATACGTATATTTGTGTACTGTCCCTCTACTGTAATGTCCCTCTTTTTAAGCCAGGTTTTCCCTTTCACTAGTCCTTTTTTCCGCACACAACTCCACAAGCTCTTCACCGTTTCCATTCATGATATTGAAGACTCCACCCGTTATGCCCTCAACTGCCTCATTTCTCACCTTGCATTGAAATCCATTACCACTACTGCCCGGTCTTTGCCGTCACACTTACTCAGCTGCTCCTGAACCGCTTGCCTCTCATGATCTTTCTTTTCACGGCCAGGTACATGAGCATTATTACTCACCCATTTCTCGCAGTCCATTTTCTTTTTTACCCACAGCAGTCTAGAGTTCACTTCCTCGCACTCTCATAAACTCCCACAACTCCTGCTTCAGCAGTAGTGCTACCCATTCCTTAGCTCCTGCCCTCTCATCAGCCACTAAATTTACTCCTAAGACATTTGCAAACTATTTTTCTCCTTTATACTAGTTTTCTTTCAATCAGAACCAGAATATCCAGGTTTCTTCCCTCAAACATACTTCCTAACTCTCCTCTCTTCTCATCTTGGTTATATCCGCACACATTCAGACACCCAAACCTGAGCCTTCGGGGAGGATGAGCACTCCCCGCTTGGCTTCTTCACTTCCATCTTATAGAAACTGAAATACAAGAATAGAGGAAGTTCCAACTCCCCGCTTCCGACCCCTTCAGTCGCCTTCCACGACTCGCAGGGAATAGGGAGGTAGAATTCTTTCTCCCCTACAGACGTAAACCTGGGGTTATGATATTAGAATGAGAACCTGACATGCGTTCCTAAAAAGCGTCAGACTAGATTCCGACGGTAAAATAAGATTTAATGTTTGTATAAAAGGTTCTGTCATTATTTGAAACACACCCAGCAGGCTAGTGGCATCTTTTGGGAACCACTTGTGTGTGTGTGTGTGTGTGTGTGTGTGTGTGTGTGTGTGTGTGTGTGTGTGTATTTTGTTTGTGTGTAGTATCGATTAAGGAACGTGGCTGTGTATATGGATCCCTAGCATATATTTTTTTTTTTCATGATTATACTTCAAACTATTGTGCTTCACGTAATCGCTCACTGTGTTTTTGTTTAACAAAACCAAAGGAATTTCCAGTTCCTTTTTGTACTCGGTAGAGCTCGTGATACTCGAGATAATGTGTGGATGTTGACGTAATCTCGAGAAACTGTACAAGTGTTCGAGTCTGCACCAGATGCTGCCAGCGACACATGTTTGTTCGTGGCAATAATACTCACCCCTTCTCTCCTTGAAGGCACAGTTTGTGCTTGATTAATACTGTCGATAATATTATCATTGTTTTGATTGTTATATTTTTTCTTTTTTCGCTCTTTAAAACTTGACTGTCTTCATAACTGATGTGAAGGAGTACCAAGGGCTAGAGGGATGTGTGTCACAAAGACTGTTGTCTGTTGTTGCCAGAGGTGAGTGGATAGGTTGATGAGGATGGAGTGAGAGATAGGACTTCACTGCGAGGCTAGGAGGATGTGGACGTGTAGATGGTAAACCATCAGCAGGGACAGGTTTTCATAGTACAAAGGAAACGTCCAGATAACATTCGTTGAAGAAAAACGTATTCAAAATGAACTTCAAGATGGGGGAAAGGAAATTGTTTTAAATGACTGCCTCTGTCGTGTATTGCGTTTAGAATGAAGGCGTTTCGCCTTCATCCTCACCATCGTGGCCGGCGCTGTTATCTGTTAACAGGTATCGATAAGCAGTAACAGACTTGGGGATTTTAGCAACAGAGGCTGTTTGAGGCGGGCGGGTTCGTGCACGATGATGGGGCTGGTATTAACGCTGGGGAAAGATGAGCTATTGGCAGGGAACGAACCAGGGAGCTGTGGGGGCCTGTTGAATTTGAATACCAAATACGAGGCGTGCATTGCGAATTCCTTTCTGACGGAAATAAGTTCAAACATACTCACAGAACTGAAGATCAGAGAGATGGGTAATGCATTTCTGAATAGCGCGTGGCAGAATTTTCCGATATTGAAGGAAAAAAAGATACATGTATTTGATTCACAGTCTAGCCCAAAGAAGATACAAGTCTTATTTTTTTCTCAACAAGGACAGACCTTGAGGGAGCAATATAAAGACATTAGAGATACCTTCAATAGTGAGGAGCAGTCTGAGGGAAGAACAACAGTGCATAAAGTATCAGAAAAGTCTCATGAGATGTCTTTCTTGTCTCTTGTAGCCATGGAAACAGTAGACATAAATTAGAGGCACAATATAGAATCAGAAACTGTGTAACTACGTTAATCAAACTCACAGTTGCTGTATGTACAGAAAGAGGAAGCAGATAACTGACGAAGATAATAGACGAACAGACTCGCCTATTCATAGAAAACATAGGAGGACGAGAATAGCAAATGAGTCAGTAAGAGGGTTGAGAATTTGGAATTCGGAGTGTAGCAGAACGCGATCTCTCCCTGAAAAGAGAATTTTGCTCGGCTGTGGGATACAGTACAACTGAGGTTCATCCGGGACGAAGTAACTAAAGGGAGTCGGATATAATACTCGAACAATAAAGGCATTATCAGCGACGTTGGCAAAAGATGAAACGACTATTTTGATTATGTATGTGGTACACCAAGGGTAGAGGCGGGCGGGCAACAGAGGAGGCAGGAGTTGCATGCTCCGCTTACTTATATACCAGAGGTAGATGCAGGCAGGCTGGAGAGGCAGCAGCTTCCTCCACTTCCCCGTGAACCAGATGTAGAGAGACAGGCAGGAGGAGAGGTGGCTGTCGTATCCTCCGCTTTCTCATGCTGCGCAGAAGACAGGCTACGGGAGAGGGGAGGAAGAGAGACATACACAGTGAAGGATGTAGGTCGAGGGCGGGCAGGCAGAGGTGATAGTGGGTGAGGAAATGTGTCAAGTGAATTAATGATTCTTTTAAGAAAGACTGGTTGTAGGCGACCTGAAGACCATCCTAACAATGTGTGTGTGTGTGTAATCATTGATTACTTATGATTACTTATTTGTAATTGTCGATTTCTACGGGAGGAAACTTTTACGCTCGTAGTAGACTCATCTCTTGAACTTTACTGTTATACATCCTCTTAAACTTTTTTTTTTATCCCATCTGCATTTACGGTCTCATTACTTAATAATTTCTTTCTACCACTATTCTTACACTGTAAAAAAAAAATCCTTCACCCTTTGCAGTGGGTTTCTTTCTTAATTTTATGCTCTGCCTCTGATCCTTCTGTCTTTCGTTCTTTCAAACCTTAAAGTTTGTCATTAAGTCACTTTTATTCTTCTCTCACTGTACCTCAGGTCTCTAAACTCTGGTAGCATCTTTGCTGCCCTCCTTGTGACCTCCTCCGTTACTTTGGTGTTCTTCTTTAAGTACAGTGACCATTCTTGAGAAATATTCTAGCTTTCGCCTGATATACAACCCAACGTAATACTGAACTCCTTATCGCACACACAAAATCCTGCTGCCTGTTTTCTGCAAGATTTTCTTCGTATCTAGGCTTTTTTTTCCCCACTGTATTCCATCCTTATTATTTTGCATTTACTCGGGTTGAATTTCATCAGTCATGTATCAGACCAACTTTGAGGTTTGTAAATGGATATAAACGTCTTCACTCTTTGCCTTCTTCATGGTCTTGGCGTCATCTGCTGTCATATTCAGGTCAACGAGAATGAAGGTAGAGGGACCCATGTGGTCGTACACATATGTGAACCCCACAGAACAAACGAGCTTCGAGAAGCTTCGGGTGTGACAGCCCCAAGGATAGTGTTCAAAGGGGAGACTTCTTTAATGGATAGAAGTAATTTTCTATCCATTAAAGGAGTCTCGCCTTTTGTTCCTCTCTGAAGATCCAATATCTTTACCAACTCCCTTTACATGGGATAGAGTCAAATGCTTTCCGGTACCCTAGATTACGCACGGTCCACACCCCCTTCTCCTTAGTCAGAGGTCGATCTCGCCTTCATATAGGTCTTAGAGGTTTGTTACGCAGGACCCCCGTCTGAACCCCGAATCTCTCTGTTTATTTTCGCTCGGGTAGTTGCTCCTTTGCATGTAGTCTTCGATCCATTTCCAGATTATCATTTTCAGTTCATGACAGACCTGAACCCTCTCTCGTTTCTCAAAGACTGGTATGACACTCGCCCTCCTCCAGACCCATGGTGATCTGTCTTACCTCATGGAACATCTCGAGGCTTATCTGCACACTTCTTCAGTACGTTTGGAAAAACTCCATCATGACCATTAGTAGTATATAGGTCAAGAGCGTCAACGTAGCTGGTTTGCCTTTTCTAGATATAAATGTGTGTGTGTGTGTGTGTGTGTGTGTGTGTGTGTGTGTGTGTGTGATCACTATGTGTTACGGGGAGAGAGTTTTGCCCTAATGGTGGCTCGTATCTTAGCCTTGTATGTAGGTAACATGTCTCTACCCCAGTGTGTATACACACACATCCCAGCCTGAGCTAGGTACTAAATTATCGACCAGCTCCGCGGGGACGATGAACAGTTGGGATTGACTGTGGGCCCCTTGGCTCGCCCAGGACTCGAATCCATGCGGGCCCGACCCCAAGAGACTCATGGTCAATAACGCTAACCATTAAACCTCGTGGTGTATGTGTGTGTGTGAGTGTGTGTGTGTGTGTGTGTGTGCGCGAGTGTGTGTGTGTGTGTGTGTGTGTGTGTGTGTGTGTGTGTGTGTGCGAGTGTGTGTGTGGGTGTTTTGTTAAATTCTTTTACTTGCGAGGGTTGAAGGGGAGTTTTCCACTCGCGTGGCCTCATCCCTTAAACTTTCTGTACTGTCATACAGCTTTAAAAAGTTCTGTGTGCTCAATTTATTCCATTCATCCACAGTTCTTATGCTGTAAAAGTTCGTCTTTACATCCTTTTGTAAAATGTAGATTATTTTTTTAGATTCACTTAATGGCCTCTGGGTGTTCTATCTCTGCATCTCTCGAAAATGTGTGTGTGTGTGTGTGTGTGTGTGTGTGTGTGTCTGTGTGTCTGTCTGTCTGTCTGTCTGTGTGTGTTACGGGGAGGTAGTTTTACAGTCGTGTTGCCCCGTCTCTTAACCTTGGATATATGCATTATATCTGTATTCCTGGACGAGTACACACACACACACACACACACACACACACACACAGCCTAAGCCAATAACCCATTTATCGACCACCCTCGAGGGGAGGATGAACACCTGGGTTGGATGTAGGCCGACTGCCACGCCCAGGATTCGGACCCATGTGGGTCCGTTCCTGGGCAGGCCCGTGCTGACGGATGGACAGTAACGCTAAGCAGTATATCACCAAGTGTGATTTTCACAATTCATTCGTATTCCTAGAAGTACTCTCCATTAAACTTTCCTGAAAAAAAGTTAAGGAAAAATTCAAATTATGAAATATGAATTATGCAAATTGATGGATTCAGCAATAGAAATTAACTTGCTAGTGAAGCAAAGGAATGAGAACCAAAGGAGATGAACCGCTGGACTATGAACCACATTACTGTGAACCATGTGAACCACATTACTGTGAACCATGTGAACCACATTACTGTGAACCATGTGAACCACATTACTGTGAACCATGTGAACCACATTACTGTGACCCATGTGAACCACATTACTGTGAACCATGTGAACCACATTACTGTGAACCATGTGAACTACATTACTGTGAACCATGTGACCCACATTACTGTGAACCATGTGAACCACATTACTGTGAACCATGTGACCCACATTACTGTGAACCATGTGAACTACATTACTGTGAACCATGTGAACCACATTACTGTGAACCATGTGAACCACATTACTGTGAACCATGTGAACCACATTACTGTGAACCAAGTGAACCACATTACTGTGAACCATGTGAACCACATTACTGTGAACCATGTGAACCACATTACTGTGAACCAAGTGAACCACATTACTGTGAACCAAGTGAACCACATTACTGTGAACCATGTGAACCACATTACTGTGAACCATGTGACCCACATTACTGTGAACCATGTGAACCACATTACTGTGAACCAAGTGAACCACATTACTGTGAACCATGTGAACCACATTACTGTGAACCATGTGAACCACATTACTGTGAACCATGTGAACCACATTACTGTGAACCATGTGAACCACATTACTGTGAACCAAGTGAACCACATTACTGTGAACCATGTGACCCACATGACTGTGAACCATGTGAACCACATTACTGTGAACCATGTGAACCACATTACTGTGAACCATGTGAACCACATTACTGTGAACCATGTGAACCACATTACTGTGAACCATGTGACCCACATTACTGTGAACCATGTGAACCACATTACTGTGAACCATGTGACCCACATTACTGTGAACCATGTGACCCACATTATTGTGAACCAAGTGAACCACATTACTGTGAACCAAGTGAACCACATTACTGTGAATCATAGGAATGAAATACCCGACTATATCCCAATGTGCTCTGAGCCACTTGACTGTGAACTGCATGACAGTGAACAGGAAAGATAACTTACTGTTATGTTTCTCTGTTGTGTCTCCCTTGATGATGTGATTATTACACGAAAGTGGACTGGGGAACTTGTGTTTCATTTTCCCCGTGAACTCGCAGGAAAATTTATATATATATATTTATTTTAGAATATATATATATATATATATATATATATATATATATATATATATATATATATATATATATATATAAACTTTCCTGCGAGTTCACGGGGAAAATGAAACACAAGTTCCCAAGTGCACTTTCGTGTAATAATCACATCATCAAGGGATATATATATATATATATGAGCGTGTGTTTGTATGTGTGTGTGTGTGTGTGAGAGAGAGAGAGAGAGAGAGAGAGCGTGTGTGCAAGCACGTAGGGCAGGTGGTCATCCACAGCAACACCTGATCGTCACAGCCGCTGCTGCATCATGGAGCGGAACTCAGAGCCCCGGGAAGGGTAATGTACCTCTGGAGGCGAAGGTCGAGTCTCAGGTGCCTCTGTGTATGGCGGGTGAGGGTCGGCGGGGCGGCCCCTTTTTTTACCAGCATTACGACGCCACGAAGTAGATACACAACCAACTCACCGGGATTCACTTAGTGAGGATCTGTAGAGAGAGAGGGAGGGAGGGAGAGGGAGGCTTAATTCTCCCCACGGCGACGTCGCCCTGCGAGGTGGTAGGGAAGAGAGTAGAAATCCTTGTAGGGATCCTATGGTGATTTTCAGGGCAAAGATAAGTATGACAGTTTATAAGGATTGATGGTGATAGATGGGAGGCCGCCTGGTACGTGAGGGACTTCAGAGATCACAGGGGCAGGGCGGGAGGACGCAGGGTAGAGAGAGAGAGAGAGAGAGAGAGAGAGAGAGAGAGAGAGAGAGAGAGAGAGAGAGAGCGCGTTGTTCGTACTTCACCTACACCATAATGTGTGGTCTATGGTTTAAAAGCTGAGGTCAAAGACTTGCGTGTGTTTTAAGATACAGTAAGTGGTGTGGGGCGGCGGTGTTTTTGGTCCTGGGTTAAAAGTTGCAAGGTCAAACAAGCATACATTGTAAGATACATTAAGTGGGTTGATGTTTAGTTTAAGATTTAAAGTCAGTGTCATAAAGACAAGTGTTTTAGGTTGGTCTAAATCCCATAATGTTGATTTTTTGAGGTTTTCAGTGTCTGTTGAGGCAGACCTTTTCCTTAAAACATATGAGGAGTCGTAGTTGTTGGTTTAAGGTTGCTGCTAGACAGATGTATGATTTTGTATCATAATGGTATAGATGTAAAATGAAAAATCTGTTTTTGAGATGTATAAGGTAGCATGATCTTTAGACTAAAGTTACAGTTAAACATGCATGTCTTAAAGATTGGCCAGATGGCATGTCTTTTCAGTACGAAACAAAGGAGGACAAAGGAATTCAGACAGCAACAGATCACTGGGTCTTTTCGAGTCAATGGGAAGTGCAATCACGATCTTATCTGTGTGATGTTATGCTTGTTTCGTTGTCCTCAGATAAAGCTGATCTGGCCCTGCTGTTGTACTTATCTTCATTCGTCTTAGTGAGGACGATATATCTTCTATGTCGGTATATCTCCAGCTTGTGTGTCGGTATATTGTAGAATGTATCTCTATCCTAGCTATGGAGACACGAGTTTTGTCCTCAGCTGTATACATACATGGTAAAAAAAAGATCTTGTAAGATCTTTGCCACGACTTCATTTTCTTGAATCAAAGTTTACGTTTTCTGTAATTAATGGACTGATTGGCTTGGTAATAACTCTTGATATCAACCTTATTTCTAGAATTGACTGGGATATGTTTTGCTATTTTCAGGAAGAAACGCTTCATACTGACGTGTACTTTGAGGTAAGGGTTTCTTAATTCTTCTAAGTAAATTTACATAACTCTAATTTGTTTCCTTTGAGTTTCTTATGTAATATTTCAGAAAAAACAAGTAAATCTTCATTTCCTTGATCTACAAGTTGGCTTATTTTTGGATAATGACTGTCTTCCTGCTACACATTGACAAAGCAGTTAATTCTACTTTCTTTAAAAGTTTTACTGAAGCTTTTCCATTCTAAGTCTATTTCTTCATTTTCGATATCATCCCAGATTTACCTGAGCAGACCCTGAAAATCTGCAAGTCAAAAAAATCTGGCATTTTTTTCACGAGTTTCACCTTGACGAGAGGCACAAGCTGTGTTCAACTTCACCACGAAGATGATCATTTGTTGAGGATGAATTGTACTAAATATTTCTCCAACGTCAACACCGCAGAGAAGGTCCTCATTTGTGGATAGCGCTAAGTCTATGATGTGTGTAGTGTGTGTGTGTGGCACGCGTCGGTTTCTCAACGAATGATGTGTAGGGCACTGTCGAGTCAGTATAGGTCGAGCCTGCGTCCAGAGCTGTTGCTAAAGGGTTCTCTCCACTTAGACCTAACCAGTGGGTTCAAGTCTCCCACTATAGTAACAGAATCTTGTTCATTACAGATTTTTTTTTGGTGGATGTAACTTCTGTCGTCTATTTCCTGTGCCTCTGCCGAGGGGGAACCGGTAATTTATTCTTACCGTAATTTTTTTTAACGAAGTTTACTCTTTAATTTCCAGAAACACAAAAAACAGCATCAGTGATTTAAACAGCCGCTGTATTTTTCACCTCAAGATTAGGATGAACTCTACTCGGAGAAAGACTCCACCGTCTTCTCTGTTATCAAGGTTCAGTACAGAATACAGAGAGCATTGTGGGTATTCGGCAAACCAAATATTTATTTTCAATATCGAACCGAGACCCAAAGACACCTGTGTTGTTATAGTTATCTTCCAATGCATTTGTTTGCCTTTAGCTTTAAAACTGGGTCCGAGCAAGACCTTGTTTCCTCAGTGGTGTATCTTTCGAGGGAATAGCTACTGGCATCTAAGAACAACTGTAAGTGTAGAATCTTCCAAAAGTGAAATAAAACAAGTGAATTTCACTCTCGCTCATAGTGACTCCTGACATTACTGACATTGCTCAGAACACAGGTCAGGAAAAGTAAGCCTTATGAAAATTGTTTATCTTGTGCATAAACTTACAGATTTCGAGGTTGTCTTTTATGTCTGTGCCTTTCAGTGTCTGCGTCTCGCTCTAGGTTACTGCCACACTGAAGGTTCGTTAATTCTCTCGTGCATTTATCATCTGCTGACATTTTTTCAGATGTTATTCCAGTCCTTCTCACATATCACAAATTTTAGAAATAAAAGTGGCCCTAAGTCTGAGCCATGTGGAACACCAATGACTGTTGTAATCCAGTGTAGAAAAGAACACCTCTGACGTGTTCGCTGTTCCCCTTCCTCCCCAGCGGTTTTCGATTGACCACAGATGTCCTCTTCTTATATCTGTATGGAATTCTTTTTTCTATTTTGCTTGGTTTCCTTACAGCTGGCCAGTCCTGGCAACCATAGACCATCCTCCATCACTGTTTTCTAGTTTTAGGTCAATATCTACCGTATGAAAATGTAGAGGAGTTGAAACTCGTGACTTCTATCATCTGAAAACACTCTTGCAGCTTCTCACTTCGGTGGTTTCTCACTTGCAAGGACTGATCCATGTTCTTTCTGATTATCTTTTCGAGCACCTTTTGCAGACCCTGCTCATTTCAGTGAGTTTCCATATTGCTTTTGAATGAGAACAGGCATTGCCTCCTCTTCCTTTGAACTTCTGAACAACGTGTTATGTGGCCTGTCGAGTGTTTGCCCATAGTCCTTGAGTCCATAGGGCGAGATTTCATACAAGTCGTATGCCTCAATATGTAACAAGGATCGTCAGAATACTAATTGTATGTATTGTATCAAGAAGATATAGATGCTCTCCATGGCTTCTGCCTCATTGCATCTCGTTCGTGCTGAGGTAGTTATAATACATCCTCCGTACTGGATGCACTTCGGAACTTGGCAGTCAGCTCTGATTCATCCTCGTCTGACCCTCGTCCACCTGCATCCGACCGTCCAGTTATTTTCTTCCATGAGAATAATCTCTTGATAAGTCTTAAGGTCACACGGGTTGAATTCTCATTTGCCGCAACCACACATGTGGTTCGTAAATTTCTCTACTTCATTTTTACTTTGTTGTGCTCATTTTTTATGGTATCTGATGTGGTAAGGGCGACTGAATATCCTCGTCAAGGCCACTCATTTACACACACACACACACACACACACTATATATATTATTTTGTTTATTATTTTATTATATTTGATCGCCGTTTCCCGCGTCAGCGAGGTAGTGCTAGGAAACAGACGAAGAATGGCTCATACACGCACATGTGCATATACATATCAGTATTTGCACATATACATACATATACATACACATTCAAAGACATTTACGTTTATACACATGTACATGTTCGTTTTTGTTTGCCTTCAGTTTATCAACCAACCTCTTAAGGGAGGTTGAACAGTTGGGTTGACTGTAGACCGACTTCCGCAACCAGAATTCGAATCTGTGACCCCTGACCCCGGACACCCCCCGGTTCTTACAAACGGCGAATACCATTCACTTGTTATTCCGTCTAATATCTTATCCCTACTATGTCTCTCCTCTCTGTATCCTTCGGCCGCCGTCTGCAGTACCACATATCGTTCTTCACACATCCTCTCCATTCCCTTTCCTCCAACTATCATTCGTCTGTTGGGCTCCTTCCATTAGTAAGTCACGGACTCTTTTGTAACGCTCTTCCGTACTGTGGTTGTGAAAGTCCATTTTCTCAAGTTATGTTCCCAGAGAATCTGGCGGGTTCTCACTCGTCTCTCACCCTTGCATCTATTCTTTGACGTGTCTGGTTTCATTCTTATACCTTCGCTAACACACTGATGTGCAGCAAGACCCCCTTCTCACCCCTTAAGTGGCAACACACTGATGTACAGCGCGCTCCCTCTTCTCTCCCTCAAGTTCCATATCGCATCTATCGTCTTCTTTCTCCATCCGTTGGTCTAGTATTATTGTACCCAGTGTTCGTCCTACCTCACCAGCTTCTTTTCTAACTCAAGAGAGTGTGAGGTTGGTGCAGGAAGATGTTCTTGAACTCGTGTTAAGGATGTGTGTGTGTGTGTGTGTGTGTGTTGGCTTGCGTGCGTGTTTGTGTGTGTTTTATAGTAGGTGACAAGGCACAGGGCAAGAGCCTGACGCAGCTGAAGCCTTGTAGGTTGAAAAGATAACATGACAAGTACAAGAGAGTGTGCGTGCGTGTGTGTGTGTGTGTGTGTGTGTCCTTGTATGTGTTCTGTGTTTCCTTTGCGTTTGGCCACGTCTGTCTGTATGCATGTGCGATTTTCTGTGTGTGCCTTTATGTGCCTGTATGTAAGTGTGCTTTTGCCTGTATTTGTGTGCTCGTGTTTTTGTGGATGTGTTTGATTACGTAGGTTATTTGTGATTACCTCTCGGTGAATAGAGAAAGGGACTTCAGCATGTCAGTGTGTGTGTGTGTGTGTGTGTGTGTGTGTGTGTGTGTGTGTGTGTGTGTGTGTGTGTAATTACCTGTCTGAATTCTACGGGGAGGGATTAGTACACTCGTGGGATCCCTCACCTCTTGAACATTCTCCACCAACGTACAACCTATTTCACATGTGTGTGTGTGTGGTTCACATTTATCACATCCTCGGTTCAGTTTATTTCATTCGTCCACCACACTTATACCATACTATACTATACCACCTTACTTATACTATACCACCACACTTATACTATACTTATAATACTTATTTACGTCATTATTCACAAGTTTCTTGCTTGATTTCGTGTTTATGTTCTGCGGTTGCTCTGTCCCTGCTCCTTTCGAAGAACTGTTTACAGTCTACGCCGTCAGTCTGGTTTGAAAAGTTAAAAGGTTTTTATCAGGTCACTGCTTACTCTTTAGTCTTCCATGGTGAACAAATTTAATGCTTTTATCCTTTCCCTAAAACTGTGTGTGTGTGTGTGTGTGTGTGTGTGTGTGTGTGTGTGTGTATGTGTGTGTGTGTGTGTGTGTGTGTGTGTATGTATCTTGCTTTACCAGACGAGGTCAACACGTCGACCCTATTCTGTTGCATAGTAATACAGAGCAGCATTTCTCATCCATATGAAAAACTTAGGTGGGATAGTAATCTCTATACACGAGTAAGAGAGAAAAATTACTCATACAGTATTACCACTACAGGGGGGACTGAAATTGAGCCATATATCTTTTGTAGAACACACAACATGGCGGCTGTATCAGGCGAGACATCACATCTCACGTGTATTATTAATCTAGTTCTCCCCCCCCCCCGTACGTTTGAGTAATATAATCATTCCCCTGACAAAAGAGGCTGCCTTGCCTTGTAATCCTCTCTTTAATTTACACAATAAATCTCCTCGTTTGCATGATACATTTTTTCACTCTCCTCCTTCTCAAGGAGAAGGAAGTGGAGGAGGAGGAGGAGGAGGAGAGATGTAGCAGCAACAGTGTCTGTTTTCAGGAAGCGGTGGGGTGAGGCACTGCTGGTACAAGAGGTGAGGGAGGTGTTGGTGGGAGTGCTCGGGTTGGAGTGTTCACAGGCAGAGGGGCTTAAAGGATCAGGGAGTCTGAACGAACTCACTGGGAAAGAAAGAGGACTTCGGGTGATCCGTTGGCTCATCAGGGCAGTCTACTCCGAGTCTACTGGTTTTGCAAGATTGGCTTGAAAAAAAAAAAAAAAAAACAGTTTTAGGGAAAGGATAAAAGCATTGAATTTGTTCACCATGGAAGACTAAAGAGTAAGCAGTGACCTGATAAAAACCTTTTAAGCTTTCAAACCATAATACTCAATGACTCACTCAATCACTGTATCGAAGAAGAAGAGGCGAACTGTTTGAGCTTTTACACCAGTGGAGAAAAAATACTATGTCTCTAACTGTGACAGAGGCATAGGTGGTGAGTTTAGGATATATGATATACAGCATTAAGGTACATTTTCCCAAGAGAACCCGTAATTCTTGGAGAGTTACTGAGGGTGAGGGAGTTTGAGGTGGGAGGGAGGGAGAGTGAAATTTTATGAAGAAATAGGATCAAGGAAAGAACGAATGATGTACGTAGTGGTGTGTGTGTGTGTGTGTGTGTGTGTGTGTAAGAGTCCCGTGAGGGAGAGGAAGACGTGCGATGGCCCATAGACGTACTCTCCTAGAGGACCCCATATATGACGCACGAGATATTCCACACACACACACACACACACGCACATGTACATCACTGATATAAAGAGTAACGAACACGTATGCGTGTTCATGTATGCGTGTTCGTGTTCATGGTGTCACACAGTAAATACGAAAACACAAGGTGTTGTACACTATACTTCGACACGCCTCGGTATACCCTGTCACACAACCCATACTTGGTATGACCACGGTGTATGCGCGCACGCCCGTGTTGTCCACGTCTCCATAAATATATCCTCGCCAGTATGAGAACGTTACGTGCATGCCTGCGGTCCGCGTGTGTGTGTGTGTGTGTGTGTGAGCGCGCAGCTGGGAAGGGTGGGGTGGGATGGGTAGGGGCGGGGCTAGGGTTGGAGTTTGGGTTGGGTGGGTGGTGGTGGTCGGTGGTGGGTGGTGGTACCAGCAGCTGGCCTGAGCAGGCAGTGTCCTCGTAGCCGCGGTCGTGTGCGGTAGTGAGTGATTTCTTCCCCAGTCGACACGACACACACACAGACCCACCTACCCAACCCTCGAGCGGCCTAGCCCAGCGTAGCCGAGTTAGCGAAAGAGTTCTGTCACCTCCAAAAGGCTTCGCCCCGTCTGTGTCTGTTTGCCGCCCGTCTGTCTGTCTGTCTGTCTGTCTAAACAAGACACAAGAGGATTTTCAGACTGGTTGGAAACTTTTGCTTGCCACTCGCGGGGAAAACTTGATGTGTTCCATCGTTACTCGGTTATTACAAGTGTGTGTGCCTCTCCTTATTCTGTTGGTTTGGTGTTCGTCTCCCGCATCTCGCGGTTTTGGATGTCTCACGCATCTCGCGGTAGTGGTGGTCTTCACCCGCATCTCGCGGTCGTGGTCATCTCCCACCACATCTCGCGGTAGTGGTCGTCTCCCGCATCTCGCGGTTGTGGTCATCTCCCACCACATCTCGCGGTAGTGGTGGTCTCCCGCATCTCGCGGAAATGATCATCTCACGCATTTCGCAGTAGCGATCGTCTCGCGCATGTCGTTGGAAAGTCAAGAGATCTCTTGACGCCTCTTACGGTGGCTATTATTTCTTTTTTTTTTTAAACATCATGCGTCATGCGTTAGTTTTCTACACTCATTCCGACTTACGCCTTCTTTGGTAATAGTTTGCCACACACATTTTGCATAACGAACAACCATCTTGACCCAATTTCGTGATGGTGTGCACTTCTCACTCAGCTTACGCTGCCAGGCTACCTCGTCTCCCGCATTTCGTAGTCGCTCGGTCGCTGTTACAGAACTCACACTTTCACGCATTCCGCGACACCTAGTGGTCGCCTCACGCATTCCGTGTGATAGGTTTATCATACACATTCCACCATCTGTCGTGGCTGTCTTACGCATCGCACCCGCTGTGCTACGTAGTGATCGCACGCATCCCAAGCAATTGAACTAAAAGCGTCTCACGCACCTCACTGAATGCGGTGGTCAGCTCACGCATCCCAGCAGCTGCAGTGAGTCGTCTCCCGCGTGACAGCGGCTGCAAGGAGTCATCTCACCATCTGGGAAAGTCGTCTCACGCATCCAGACCATCCGTAGATGTGTATCCCTCCTCACACTACAGATATCGTTATCATGCATTCGACGCATTGCGTTGGCAGTCTCACGCATAACCCTATTACTAATGGCTGTCTCGCGCATTTTCGTGGTCGTCTAACACATCCGGTCGGTAGTGACGATCTTCTAACGCCTCCTGGGCGTTGTATGGATCGTCTCGGTATTTTCGTAAGTTCGTGACTGCCTCACGCATCCAGCCTACCGGATTCGTAGTCTCCTTAGGGCGTTCCGCTGCATGTTTCGTTTGGCGGCGTGATGGCCCGTAACACGGTCATTAAGCACGATGGTACGGCCCTTAAAGACGATGGTACAGCCCTTGAGCACGATGGTACGGCCCTTAAACACGATGGTACGGCCCTGTTAGCTCAATGATATAGCCCTTAAGGACGATGTTACGGCCCTTAAGCATGATGGTACGGCCCTTAAGAACAGTGGTACGGCCTTTGAACGCGGATGGCACGAACATTACGCACGACAGTTCGACCGTTGAGCACGACGGTACGACCCTAGAGCACGACGGTACGACCCTTAAGCACGGGAGTACGACCCTTGGGGGTATGATGGCCTTGGTCCTTGACACGATGCCAGAGTGGTTGAGGCAAAAAAAATCACGAGAGTAAACATTGGACTGAAAAACACAGTATCAGCAAAGCAAAGCGCACAACAAACACTAGGACACACACACACACACACACACACACACACACACACACACACACACACACACACACACACACACACACACACACATTGCACCACTCTCTCAACTCGCCACCCTCAACGCCTGCGACTTGTTGTTCCTTTCCCTAGAGTACTAGTTCGGTGCCTCATTCTGCATCGACCCCACTCAAAGACTGTAGTACAGACCTCTACAAGAACAGCCTTACCCACTGTGGACATGATCAACTGCCATTAAACTTCTACAGTGATGTTTGAGGGCAGACTCGCTCTTAATCCCCAGTCTCTCTCTCTCTCTCTCTCTCTCTCTCTCTCTCTCTCTCTCTCTCTCTCTCTCTCTCTCTCTCTCTCTCTCTCTCTCTCTCTCTGTTCTACGTCCTCGCAAGTCTATATCTTGTACATTTTCTTTATATATTATAATTGCAGTTCGTTCCTTAAACCATTGATTATTATTATTATTGATATTATTATTATTTTATCATTATTATTATTAATATTATAATTATTATCATCATTTTTGTCATTATTATTTATACTAAACATTATTATTATGATTTTCTGTATTGGTAGTAAAAGTAATAGTATTGCTATTAATTCTACTATTAATTTGATTATTATTATTATTATTATTATTATTATTATCATTATTATTATTATTATTATTGAACCATACTTGATTACATCTTCTCTACACCCTCATCTAAACTACCTTATCATCATCAGTGCACCTTCATCTTCCCCTTCATTACCACTACACAATGGTGCTCACAACGAACGTATATATTCGTTACGTTTTTCTTTGCACACCACCGTCATTTTTTCTCACATTCTCATCTTCATTATCTCATCTTCACCATATCCTGTCTACCCAATATCCTTATCTTCACTGAGCTAGGTTTATCTTGTATTTAATATACTCTTAACTACACTCATTCATATCTTCACAATGCCCTTATCTTATCAGCTTCAAATTGTTCATCTTTACAACAAATTCATTTTGTTAGTGTTCTTATCTTTATTATGTTCCTTTAAGTTTACTTGGATATTTCATTTTTTGGTTCTCTTTGGTCTTCTTTGGCACAATATCCTTATTTTCATCGAGCTTAGTGCATTCTGTGTTCACTATTACACTCCTTCCTAAACTCTCGTTTTGACAGTATTCTTAACTTCGCTGAGCCATTCTTCGCCGTACCTTATCTTCACTATGTCAGGCTCATGGCCGGACCCGAACTTAGACTGAATCGATTTTATTTTTTTTTTTGCTCACTACCGTACACTTCCTCACTACACCCTCATCTACAGTGCGAACGCCATCATCACCACACACCCCCCAATTACACCCTCATCTTCATGCTAAGGCTTATCATTCTTGTACCCTTATTACTTACTACACCCTCAATACCAGTGACCTTTAACCTACCATTACGGTTGAGGTCAAAGTTTAACTTTTAGACACACACACACACACACACACACACACACACACACACACACACACACACACACACACACACACACAAACACACACACATACACATGGGGCCCTTTGAGTATAAAATCCTAACCATACATTACAAACAGATTAGTACACATATATACACACAAACATACTAAAAAGACTAACAATAGAAAAAGTGAAAAGTCGTGTTGATATTCCATAAACCGTCTGGGAATTTTAACGATCCAGAACAAATTGTTTATTGACAACGAAGGATCATTCAGGATGGTACAATGAAACGGTAGAAAATGCACTTCTCAGAGAAGGCGAAGTATTGATAATGGAGCATTTCAGTTGTAAAGAGACAGACTGGCGGAATGTAGTCTCTTTATGTCGAGAATAATGGAGAAACGAGTTAGTGTTTACAGGAAAGTATCACGTACCAGCTTGCCAGTGAACACACACAAGGATGAGAGAGACTGGTGCACCGTTATGGTTAGCGCAGGCGTTGTAGATATGATACACTAGTTGGGGAAAAGTGGTAATGTAATGCTGAAGCTGGACGATGTGGTAAATGAAGAAGTTAAAGCTGCTGAGACGAGACAGGACTT
Source organism: Panulirus ornatus (assembly GCF_036320965.1). Classification (NCBI taxonomy): domain Eukaryota; kingdom Metazoa; phylum Arthropoda; class Malacostraca; order Decapoda; family Palinuridae; genus Panulirus; species Panulirus ornatus. The sequence continues at coordinate 81,446,542 of NC_092224.1, read as the reverse complement.
AAGGAGATATGATCATGGAAAGTACACACAAACCTCGACGATTCCTTTGGTAGCATAGATTGGAAGTAGGACCATGGGTCCCTCTAGCCTTAACTGCGGAAGGAAGGTTGAGGGAGAGAGAAGAATGATTTGTTTAACAGTTGTCAAAAATCGAGGGAGCTTCGAGGTGTGTAGTGACGAAGGTATAGGCAACATTCCAGCCAGCAAGCATATGTGAGGTTTAAGAGAGAGAGAGAGTGAGGAACGAGTATAGCAGGATAAAAAAGGAGGAAGAAAAAAAAACCCTGAAAATAGTTATGTGAACAAAGCACGAGAAAATCCAAAATCTTCCCCTTGAATTTGAAAAAGTAACTACTCAGGCTAAGAGATCCAGAGGGAAGAATTATAGAGGAAGATTTATGAGTATGTTAGGAAGTGAATTATATGGTCCAAGATGTTATCAGAGGAGAAGACGCCTTTAGCCCCAACATTACGGAGATGGGATGGAGAGGAAGTTTAGGAAAACATTGAAATATATGATATGTAAAGAAGAGATGAATGGAATACTAAAGGATCTTGAACCATTCATGGCTCATAGTCTTGATAGAATTTCACCATATGTTAAGGATGTGTGTAGATACACCAGACAGACCTCTTGAAATACTGTTCTACATGTCGCTGGTAAAAGATAAAATGCTAAGGGGGTAGAAAAGGGCAAATGTCATGCCCATCTATAAGAAAGGAGACTGAGAAGAGACGCTAAACTTCAGTCCTGATTCCAGTTCACCTGACGAATGTGATCTGGAAGTTCCTGGAAAAGATAGCAAATGGGTGAATTTCAACAGAGAAGAAATAACCTGAGAGGCAATACGGATCTAAGAAACGGAGGTCGCGTGCAACGAACCTCCTCGATTTCTACGAGAGCGTGAGTTCTCAGAGAAAAGGGAAAGCTGGATGGATTACTTGTAAGAGGACTGCCACAAAGCATTTGATACTCTGCCGCATGGAATGCTGAGTAAAAGGCTGGATCACCAGGCAGGATAAAGGGGAGAATCTTCCAATGGAGAGTGAATGGGAGTAAAGGACACAAGTCAGAGAAGCCTTCTCATAATGGATGGTGGTTACTGGTGGAGTGCCTCAGGGTTCTGGTCTGGAACCATTGATCTGTGTGAATGACTTTCCAGAGTTTATGAACTCCTGGCTGAATATGTTTGCAGATAATGCAAAGATCACGAAGGAAATGAAAACGAGAAGGATTACATCGACTTACAAGGGGACCTAGACAGACTCCAAAGTTGGTCTGCTAAATGGTTGATGAAATTCAAGCCGAACAAATATAAAGTCATGAGGATACGACAGAGTTAAAGGCCCTCAGTACGATTATAATCTCGCGGGAAAAGAAGCCTTAGGATTCTGTATGTGAAAGAGACTTGGGAGTTGACATCGACCTTCACTTGTCGCCAGAGTTTCTCATTATCAGAATGATAAAGAAGACTAACTGTCTTCTGGAAAATATTAGATTCGCGTACGAGTATATGTATAAGAAAATATCCAGCAAGGCGTTCTTATTCTATATGGCCAAATCCACAATATGCTCCTCAGGTTTGATCCTCACACCTAAAGAAGCACAAAGGACTGATAAAGTGCAAAGTAGAGCAACAAAGATGGAACCAGAATTACAAGAGCTGAGTTCCTGGGAAAGGCTTGAAGACTTAGATTTGCCCACTGTGACAGAGAGAGGAGTGAGGGATGACCTGATCACAACCTTTTTAATTTCGAAACTGGATTGATGATGTAAGCGGTGAACACTGCGAGAGATATAAGAGGAAGGACACCCGAATGTAACAAGAAATTAAGGAAGAAACTTGATAAAAAAAAGGATGTAAAGAAGTAGTTTTAAAGTATGAGAGTGGTGGATGAATGGTATTAACTGAACAAGGATGTGGTAAATGTAGAAAACATACAATAGCTTGAAAGAATTAAAAGACTGTAGGGAATGTTCTGGAGTCTGGGGCCCCACGAGTGTAAAACTCCTTCCCCATATAGTGCAGGTAATCACATACACACACACTCACGCGCACACACACACACACGCACACACTGGTGGTGTAGTGTTAGCGTTACTGACCATGATTCAATAGTGACCCACTCGAAATGGAGCCCACATGGGTTTTGAATACTGGGCGCGTCACTTGGCAGAAACCCAACCCAGGTGCTCATCCTCCTTTCGGGGCTGGTCGATAAGTGGGTACCTGGCTTAGGCTGGTGTGTGTGTGTGTGTGTGTGTGTGTGTGTGTGTGTGTGTGTGTACACATGTGGGAGAAGACCTGATACATATAAAAGGTTAAGAAATGGGGTAACACAACTGTAAAACTCTCTATCCGGAACACACATGCACGCGCACGCACCAAAACACACACATACATACACACACACACACACACACACACACACACACACACACACAGAGAGAGAGAGAGAGAGAGAGAGAGAGAGAGAGAGAGAGAGAGAGAGAGAGAGAGAGAGAGAGAGAAAACGATTCCCGCAGCATGAGTAACGTGTGGTAGATAAGGGCGGTGTAATAAGAATTTATAACTAGATTTGACCAACATTTCCAGCTGCCTGGCCTGCGTGGTGCTGGCCTGGCCAGAGGCAGCTGCTGCTCCTGCTGCTGCTCGGCCTTACTGGCCCTGCTGCACCGAGTCTTGGCCATGATAACATCTGGTTTATGTGGAAGAAAGAGAGAGAAAGAGAGATGTGAGAGGTAGAAGCTGGAAAGGGGGAAGAGAGAGAGAGAGAGAGAGAGAGAGAGAGAGAGAGAGAGAGAGAGAGAGAGAGAGAGAGAGAGTGGATGGATAACTGAATGGAAGAGAGAGAGAAAATAAAGAAACGGGCGGACAGACAGACCAAAAGACAAACGAACAGACCGAGAAGAAACATGGAGAGAGAGAGAGAGAGAGAGAGAGAGAGACAGAGAGAGAGAGAGGTTATCCATAGGAAATAACTTTTAAGTGCGCAACAGCATCACAAATCACCGCCCGATAAGTTGACAAATCACCTTACTTACTTCTTTGGGTTACTTCTGTAACCCAAACATTTGCCGTCACAGATGAACCATTCGAGTAATGGACTTGTCAACTTACGACGACTGACATTCCACACGCCAATAAGCGATATTGTTCCAAAGTTTCGCCGTAAAAAAAAAATAAAAAAGAGAGACAGATCTGCTTCTAGCCCGCGTGTGTAACAAGGACGGGGATGTCTCTGGCTTCAGTCGTCCTGGCCTCGTCGTGTCGTATTGACTTGCGCTAAGTGAAAGTCACGACGTTTCTGTCTGTCTTCCTTCGAATTTGTTTTATGATCCGTAAGTACACAGTAATATGATGAAAAATGTGTGTGTGTGTGTGTGTGTGTGTGTGTGTGTGTGTGTGTGTGTGTGTGTGTGTGTGTGCGTGCGCGCGTCTTTGATAACAAAATAAGGTCCTAAAGCTTCAAGGCTGCGTTACAGTCAGTAGGAGGGAGAGGATGGACTCATGGAGTGATAAGTCCTAAAGATGCCGACTTTGTTTATATATCCACAGCCCAAGCCCCACACACCTTCCTGTGGTTTCCCCTGACGCTTCACATGCCCTGTCTCAGCCCTCTGACAGCACGTCGCTCTATATGCCACATCGATCCATTTCGCTCTATCCCGTGCACGCCCCACACCCTCCTGCATGTTCAGGCTCCGAGAACTCTTAAGAATATTTCATTCCATCCTTGCATCTCCAATTCGGTCTCATTCACCTCTTTTATCGTTCCAGTTATGACACGTATACCCTACAAGTTATCCTCTTTCCAATCATCCTTTCCATATATATATATATATATATATATATATATATATATATATATATATATATATATATATATATATATATTAGTAGAAGAAATGCATGAAAGGGTGCATCTTACAGTACATATTTTATGCCTCCATTTGTGGGGCTCGAACCACTGCCTGCGGGACACGAGGCAAAGCTGCTATCACCCCAGGCCACAGGGTTATAAGAGGTGTAGCAGCTATTCGACTCGCCGAACACCCATTCGTCTTATATACAGGCATCGGGGCTCTCATGGTCTAGTGCCCCAAACACCAGCAACCAGGCAGGAGCTTTGCACCGAGACACTGACAGATGCGGAGGTTTAGACGATCTGGGAAAACGTACATAACATGGAGCACCCCCACCAAACGTATTTTACACCTCCGTCGGTCGGGGGTTCGAACCGCAGCTTGCGGAATGCGAATTATGGCTGCTATCATCCAGGCTTACAGTGCCCCAGCAAGAGAAAGGTTCGCACTTATATATATATATATATATATATATATATATATATATATATATATATATATATATATATATATATATATATATATATGCAGGTAGTAAGATGAATACAGAGATATATGAGAGGTAAGGTGAATGACCTCGTCACGTGAAGGTCAGGCGTAGGTCAGTTAAAATAAAGTGACCACCTAAGGCAAGTGTCAGGTCATGGATTAGCCCATAAGCTTGTACATGTTGACAGTCCTTGTAATTATGAAAGGATCTATTTTATGCTTAGACTCATTATCATGAAAGCTGCTTTCTGAATCACGTGTTCTTTTGTGATTTTTCTGCATATATATATATATATATATATATATATATATATATATATATATATATATATATATATATATATATATATATGTATATGCATATTTATGTAGAGAGAGAGAGAGAGAGAGAGAGAGAGAGAGAGAGAGAGAGAGAGAGAGAGAGATGTTCGCCATTCCTGCGTGAACAAAGTAGCGTCAAGAATAGATGACCGAGCCCTAGAGGGAAATTTCTTCACTTGGCTTCTTGCTCTGTTCCTTCTTGTAGGAAGTACTATAGGAAGGGAGGATTTCCAGCCAGTCCAGAAGGGCAGGTTAGTTTGGGGTGTGAGTTAGAACGGAGAGGTACTGGAGAGTTTTACATACCCAGGAGTAGACATGGCGGCGAATGGAACCATGAAAGCTGGAGTGAGCCATAAAATGGATAATGAGAAGGTTGAGGTCCTCGGCGTATTAAGGGGTGTTCGGAAAGGAAATTCATCATTGGCTATGACAGATATTGTTGTATTTGACGATACTGTGGTCCCGACGGTGGTGTATGGTTGAAAGGCGTGGGATTAAGACGAAAAGGACAGAGGATAGTGGATGTGTTGGAAATGAAGTATTTGAGGACAATATATGTGGTGTGGAGACCTGATCGAGTACAAAATGATAGGGTGTAGTAATAAGAGAAGTGTGCATGAGAGCGCTGAAGATGGTGTGCTGAAATGGTTTAGACATATGGTGAGGATGAGTGAGGAGAGGTTCACTAAGAGGAAGTGGAAGGAACAAGGAAAAGAGGGTAACCAAGGAGGTGGTGGAAGGGTGGAGTGTAAGATGCTTTGAAGTTCGATAGCCTGGTCATGCAGGAGGGTGTGAGGCGTGTACGGGATAGATCGAATTGGAGGAGTATGATATACAGAAAGCGACGTGCTGTGAGTGGGTTGACCTAGACCTTATGAATCGGTCAAGGGAGCCCCCACGGAAAAGTCGGTGGGTTCTGGTTGTGATACGGTGGAGGGAGGATATTGGTGAATAAGGCCTTTTTTCGTCTGGTCCTGAAGCCTACCTCGTTATTGCAGGAAACGGCGATCATATATATATATATATATATATATATATATATATATATATATATATATATATATATATATATATATAAATTATCCCTGGGGATAGGGCAGAAAGAATACTTCCCACGTATTCCCTGCGTGTCGTAGAAGGCGACTAAAAGGGGAGGGAGCAGGTGGCGGGAAATCCTCCCCTCTCGTTTTTTTTTTTTTTAATTTTCCAAAAGAAGGAACAGAGAAGGGGGCCAGGTGAGGATATTCCCTCTAAGGCCCAGTCCTCTGTTCTTAACGCTACCTCGCTAATGCGGGAAATCGCGAATAGTATGAAAGAAAGAGAAATATATATATATATATATATATATATATATATATATATATATATATATATATATATATATATATATATATATATATGTGTGTGTGTGTGTGTGTGTGTGTGTGTGTGTATTAGTATTGATAGGGAGAGAGATAGATGGACCATAGAAACTTCACTGTTAATTAGTGGTGAGTTAACTAGATTTTGAAATGGCTTCGAACAAAGGAACATCGGTTGTCCAATAATGAATACATCAGTTCAGTCACATCTTTATGCCATGCGATTCTGTGTTGTCACATATCCTGCATGGCTCTGTATGGTCGTGTGATCCGGCGCTTTCAATGTTATACTCTTTGTGTGTGTGTGTGTGTGTGTGTGTGTGTGTGTGCGTGCGTGTGTATGTTACATATACCATCAAGACTGTGGTTAATGTTAATTTATGCTTGAGAAAGTAAAAAAAAAAGAAAATGAAAAGGCCAGTATAACCATTACCAGCCAGAATTATGCTTTCATCAGCGCCTGTAGTTTTACAACGAGAGATTACAGCGTATATTTAAGACACACGCACACATTGGCGTCTCAGTTTAAGAAGGCGTTAATTTTTTCGCTAGCTCATTTCTGTATTCAGCGAAAATTCTATATTGTACATCTATATATATTTTGCCTATAGGTCTATATGTCTGTTTATCTTGCTGTCTATTTCTCTCACTATGTATGTATCTATCTATCTGTCTGTCTATCTATTCATGTATCTATTCATATGATCAGTTATTGAATCGTGCAATGCAAGGGACACATTTCAAGATTCTCCCGCGACTTAAGAGGATGCGCTCCAAACCGACGCAGGGAAATGATGGGTTCTTATTTTACGTCATGAAAATCAGACAGACCCGCTGAAGATGAACTTTTATTCAGTTGTAACCACAAGCAGGCGGAGTCTAGGAGGTTCTATGTATATTGATTGATACCATACCTTACCTTCGTTCCCCATGAGTATGTTTTATTTACCTTCTGCAGCGCACTGGTGATCAACCACGTCTGCTGGGTGGGACCACCGCTCTGTGTGGCGTTGTATGTTTGTCTGTGTGACGTGAGCGGCAGACACTTTGGGAGTAAGTGTTCCGTGTCTATAGTATGGAAGTTGTATCTTGTAATGTTGTAGAGATGGATGATGATGTGCTGAGTTTGGCGAGTGATTGTTTTGTGCTTGCTGGTTCATTTTAGTCCAATCGTCTTTCGTCTGGGTTGTGCTTGCTCGGGGTATGAGGATCACTGAGTACAGGTTGTTGAAGTGTGAAGCCAGGGGTAAGTTGTTTATTGTTGTACCTGGAAGTTGATGGCTTGTTCCGGAGTGGTTTAGGTGGGAAGAACCTAGTGCTGCTGCTGCTAAGAAATGAGCACGGAGCATATTATAGTGTGATTGTACAGGGAGGATCTTGGCTTCGTTGTGTAGGTGGCGAGTGCTTGTGGTTGCTTGGCAGCCTGTGATTATTCTGAGTGACTCTCTTACGTGCGGTGCGTAACTCTCATCATAGTTGTTTTGATAGGATACACGACCCTGCCGGTAAGGTGTTGTTTAGGGTGGAGCACATTAATAGTTTTGTAAGATATACTAAGGGACTCATTTTTTTTTTTTCTTTTACAAATCTAGAACTGATACGTATGATGGGGGAATTTAGTTTGTTCCTTTCGTGTTGATGTTTATTATACGGTTAGGGAGAGCAAAGTCTTGTGTATGGTCAGGTTTTTTGTTGGGAGGGAGTGATTGCCCAGTTAAGGTGACGTGAAGCTGCCGGCTGGGAATTATGTCGTTTGGGGAGTAAGAGAGTATATCATGACTTTCTTAAAGAGGCAGACTGCCTGCTTTAGGGAGCCACTGCTCCAGTTGTACGATGCGGTGTTGCATGTCCGTTGTTGCTTGGATAGTGTCAGTATGCCATCAGGGGACTGTGAGGTGGTTTGCATATGTGAGGTCTTCTACACCATGGTCTGGAGGAGGTGATGGAAAGTCATGTGGGAAGACGTTGAAGAGGGTTGGAGGAGCAAACTGCTCAGGGGAACTCCATTGTATAGCTCAAGGTTTTTAGGGATGAAGCCTTTGTGAGCGACTCAGGCATTGGAGCCAACTATGGTGCTGGCCAACCACTTGGTTTTTCACTGTTGTGGAGTGTGGTGTACATCCATTGCGTTAGGATGTGTGGAGGGGACAGTGTCAAAAGCTTTCTTGGTCCCTATAGCCATTAATATTTTTGTGCGGGAGGTGAGGGTGTGGTTAGACGGATCATGTTTGATGTCCAGTGTGGGGTCTGTGTGTTGTGTGTGGTGGCGGAGTATTTGGGTCTACAGCCATGACGGTAATATTCTTTGATTCTGCCGTGGAGCGGTTTTTCAAAATCAAATATTTGACAGAAGTGACATAGGTCGGTATGAGGAGGAGGAGGAGGAGGATGTGGTGGGTGTGGAGGATTACAGGATTGGTTAGTAAGTTGCCAGATGTTGGGGGTTTTGCTGTGTAACCACGAAAGGTTGATGGTGTTTGTAAATGTCTGAACTGCAGTTGAGCCAGTGTGGAGTTATGGTATTATGTAAAAGTATGATAAGCTGTGAGGGTTTTTTTTTACAGGGGAGATCATCTGTGTGTGTGTGTGTGTGTGTGTGTGTGTGTGTGTGTGTGTGTGTGTGTGTGTGTGTTTACTTCTAATGTGGATTCAAACATGCTTAAGGTCCCTTTACTTTCCTGTGTCATAAGGCACGAAGGAACCCCGTGATTACGTCTGTCTATAGTCTTTCATGAACCATTGCGCCAGCATTCGTTTTGTTTCTACTAACATTTCCTCAGCTGAACAGCATATACGTTGTACCTTTGACGAGTAATTGTCCTCACTAACTGTTCCCTGATGTTCCTGTGAATTCCAATGACATATTCATTTATACACTGCACTCACGGTCACCACTTCCAGGAGAGAACCTGTGCTCATTTTCTACACCATATCACCTATTGCCCCGTCTTGCGGGCCTTGAATCTCCGAATCCGCTTCATCTTCTGCATAATCTACGTCTCTACTGGTCATGACTATCTATACAGATTCAAATTTAGACGGGGGGTTTCCCAAAGGGGGAGGGGGGGAGTCGACGTAACATAGTCAAGTTTAGCGCCTCGAAACCTGAATTTCTGCCAGTTTTTCCTGAAAATTGTCACACATTATTTATCTCCTTTAATGGCTGTATGATTAGGCCAGACGATACAAGAAACATAATTGTTGACACCGTAACATCAAGTGAATCATGTAAGCTTCACGGCACGATAGCTCAGCCTGCCCCTAGTGAACTAGGCGTCCTTTTGCTTTGCACTGATCATACGAAGGATTGAACGCCTCATCTTATGGACTGCTGTTCACACATTTTGTACACTTCCTCTGTGCGTATTATCGTAACCCCTGAACAATATCGTCACTTGGTACGAACGATATCACAACACCTTGGTCCAACAGAGCCGGTGTGAAATATATATATATCGAATCGTAATTTTCTGGAAAGCAAAAATATGTACGTAAACTTTAAGCTTTACTTTACCTCGTTGAAATAATGAAATATAGAAACATAAATGGGAGTGGTTATTGTACAAAAAGCCAAAAAAAAAAAAAGATTGATATAAACGAATTGTTTTTATTCATGACACAAAAGCTTTGAATCATAAGGACTTAATATTAGATGTATTTGTTCTTTAGACAACCGGCTTCCTGCCTAGAGCTTCTCTGCTGTACCATCTGTGGGCCATTTTCTATATATATGTTATTTATTCCCCACACTATCACTCGCCATGGGTCTATTGGATCCAGACACAGTAAAGCATAAAGAAGGAATAGGAGGGGCCACAGAGTGACTCGCCCACCCTCGGCGATGTCTGAACAAGAACTGAAGGCAGAGGGAGCCAAGTGGTCGTACACGTATGGGAACCCGGTAGAATATGTGAACTTTGAGATGCGTCGGGTCTGCCAGACCCAAGAATAATGTTCCAGGGTTAAGAGAGTCTGATAAAAGCTTTCCATCAATTTGATCTGAAAATTCACCTTCACTCTCACCCCATTTTCCATACACTGCGCCACTCGTCCTCTGTCGCTTCTCTATAGATTATTATTACAATTTTTCTGCCGGCATGAATCGTCCGATTGCGTGCTTCCGCCATTAGTTACATCACGTAGTACTCGATAAACCAATATGTCACATGATTACTATGTGGCTATTGGCGACTCAGCGGTGGGGCGTTATGATGTCTGCCTTCTATCCCTCCCTACACACACGGTTCCATTTCAGAATCTTTACCTTCTCATATTATCCCAACAGGGAACAGACACGAACTATACTCCCTCAGAACACTCGCTGGCACCAGCAGTTATGGACAATGAAATGAATATCTTCAGTATCCCTTACGAGCACAATATACTCTTCTCTCTAAACTAAGCCTTACCTGCCTGGTTAGCCACCCCTTTCAAAGGAAGTACAGCAATATGACAAACCTCACAACCCAGAGCACTCGGGAAAATAACTTGGCTGTTTCTCACTCACGAACGTTCAACTCCGGCACGACGAAACAAAAATACGTCTAGTACATTGCCCCACTCAACACCTTCTCTCGGCATCCAGTTGTGTGCTATAGCAGTGACCCCGTCCCGTCCGAGCCACTCATAGCCAACCCATCCACCTTCACACGCAAACCAAAAAAGCAAGCCCACCCTCACACTCAGCCACATACACTTCACTTGATCCCCCCTTAATCCAGGGACACGCGCCTGACGATGCTTCCCGCCGAAATGACCTGTCCTCCACAACCTAAACTCCATTCCTCCATACATACCCGAAAACTGTGTTCCCAAGACAGGCACGAGTCACACTTTCTCCTTTGCGCCTTTACACAGATACCACCCTAAGATATCACAGGACACGTCTTCTTCAGGATGCAGCTTCCAGTTTTGAGAAACCAAATAACTCCTTCTCATATGCCTTGCACTTACCCTGTATAAACCAACACACACCACTGCAAATAATGACAAGTAGTCCTGGGAGGTGGAAGTGGCTGACTCTCTGAGTGCTATGGAGGCCCCGTGTAAAGGGTTCTGGGTCGCAAAGTCTATATATATATATATATATATATATATATATATATATATATATATATATATATATATATATCACTTTCTGCCCCAAGAGTCCTTTCTTTATGAAGCTCCTGCAGTGCATGACGCCCACTGGTCGAGACCACAGGTCATAAAGTGTAGTGATATTCCGCGTGTGCGTGAGTACAAGAGAGTGTAGGCTGGTTATGTAATAAGTGTTCGGTGTCATCGTTATGGTAGCTGCATCGTGGACATGAAGGGTCTTGAGGTATATCAACTTGGTGTTTACGGTGTTGTTGTGGGGATGTGATGATGTCCAGGGTGTAGACGGGTAAGTGTCAGTTGTGTGTATGTCTGATTTTGTGTATGTGTGTTTGTGTTCGTCTTGGTGTACCATTTAGATGAAAAAGGTAAACCAGAAGGATGAAAGACAGGACGCTGAGGGTGCCTTTTTTCCCCTCCTTATTAGGTAACTGGCTTGATCGAGATTAATCTCGCCTTCTGCCAGGGCTACGTCGTCCTTCATTAGCCAAAGATTCAGGGAATATGACAAAGTAACTAAAGGCTACATTAAAGGAATTATGTCCTGAACCTCCATTTAGCTGACCCCAGTGGAAACGAGCAGCACTCCCTGTTTTGATTTGGTAGTATTGGGTTACACACCGCCTTCCAGAGCGCCATTCACGTCACTTGTCTCCTAGTTTACCCTCCAGCAAATTGGTGTTTTCTGGAATACTGCTGGATGACCCACATAGATCTGCAAGTGCCTCTGATCGCTATTTCTTCCCTGTGGCTCTTGTTTGGATTAACTCAGGTACCCCTCTCACATCACCTCTCATCACCCTACTTTTTATAGTTCAGCATCCCACCTTCTGATTGACACTCACTCCATCCGCACACGAAAGCAGTGCGCCTTTAAAATGCCTTTTTAGTCCTCTTTCAACCCCATTTGGTTTCATTCCCTCTCATACTATGCAATTCTTCACTCAGTCAACGCATACTCGATCCTCATCAAATGTGCCTCACTCGAACCTCTTCTTTCACACATGAGCCATTTTATCTTTCCCTAAATCCAGCACAAACTCTCAACTTCTCCACCACCAAGAAATGATCAGACATTCTACCTGCCACACACTTACATCCAACATCTCTTGCTCGTCTGCCGCTTAGCACAGTTTTTTCAGCTAAGTAATCCCAGTCACCAGTGTCCTCTTTCAGCAAGCAAATCGAAGAAACTCTTCACCATTTTCACATGCATCAGGGACCTCATCCCCTCAGTCATATTCCATCAAGTGCCACACACCACCCACTCTTGCATTCAGATTCCCTTGAATCGATCCCTAGGGTTAAAACTGCCAAAGCACTCACTCGCTTCCTCCTAAAAAGCCCCCCCTTTCTTCCTCACTCATATCACCAATAGTTATGTAAGCACTAACCCACCTGTCGCGATCTACTCTCAGCCTAAGGTCAAACAGGCTTGAACTCGCTTCCTTATATTCCTCATCAAAGTCGCGCAACTCCCTTCTTATCAGAAGTGGTCCCTCATCTCTTCCGCTTTTGAACCATTCAGTAGCACTGAACTTTACTCCCTGAACATTTACTAACTATCCTGCCATATTTGGAGAGAGAGAGAGAGAGAGAGAGAGAGAGAGAGAGAGAGAGAGAGAGAGAATATATATATATATATATATATATATATATATATATATATATATATATATATATATATATATATATATATATATATTCCCTCAAAGGCCCAGCCCTCTGTTCTTAACGCTACCTCGCTAACGTGGGAAATGGCGAATAGTTTGAAAAAAAAAAAAAAAAAATATATATATATATATATATATATATATATATATATATATATATATATATATATATATATATAATGTGCTTGTATGTGTAATTATGTACACTAGTGGGGCTCCATCTCTTGAACGTTTAATTTAATTATGCATCTGTATAAACTTGATGTATTCTGTCACATTCACAATTCATAGCTCAGTTTACTCCATTCAACCTTCACCTTTATACAATACAGATACTTCTTGACATCATTTTTAAGAAATCTTTTGCTTACTTTCATGTTATGTCTTTTGGTTGTCCTCATCTTTGCATCTTTGGAAGAACTGTTCACGCTCTCCTTCATAAACCTGGTTTAGAAACCTAGGAATCTTGATTAGATCACCCCTTATTCTTCTCTTTTCCATGGTGGGTAAAGTGTATGGCCTCTAACTTTTCCCTGTAGCTCAGCTCTCTTAATGCTGGTAATATCTTTGTTCCTCTCCTCTGGACTCTCTCCAGTAGATCTGAGTGTTTCCTTAAGAGTGTGTATATATGTGTGTGTGTGTGTGTGTGTGTATGTGTGTGTGTGTGAGTGTGCGTGTTAGTGTGTGAGTGTGCGGGTAACTGAGTAAAGATACATCATGAAGGTTAAGCAACCCTGAGAACATAATACTGTAATAAGTTTTTTAATATATCTTCGAAAGTTGCCAGGCTGCAACACAGAATTCTCAAGAGGGTCTTATATACTCCAGAATCTTAGAAATTAAGGTTGTCCGTGGCTTTTAATGTTTAATATTCACGAAAAGTATTGTGCCATTTTATTCCGGCTTGAAAGTTTGGTATTGCTTAATCAACGTTGATCCGAAGCGGCTCAAAAGTACGCAATAGCATGACCTAACTGAAGCGTACTTTGTTTTCTTCGACATATTTTCTTCGCCTAAGGGAAAGCCTGGTAGCAGTTTGGGGGAAGGGAGGAATAGTAGAAAACTGAATTGAGAATGAAGAAAACAGATAAGTGACTGCTATACATGCGCAGTGAAGGGACGAGGTGAAGTGGTTTGAGTGAGGAGGACCTGGAAGAAGTGGAATGCTTTAATTAGCACTGGACATGGCAATAGAAGAAATCATAGAGGCGCAAGTGGGTATCAGGATGATGAAATGGGGTTAGGGTGTGTGGCAAGAGTGGTCAAGTGTTTGGCAAGGCAAAGTTGGGAATATTTGAAGGTAGAGAAAGTCCCAACACTAGTGTTGTCTGAGTTCGAGGCTTTGGCCTTGAATGCTAAGGTTGCGGAGATGGTGGAGGTTTTGGAAATGAGATGCTTGAGGACTGAGATGTGGTGTGAGGTGGGCTGATCGTGTGGTCGGAGGGAGCTGTTGTAGTGAGCGTTGCTTGACTGAGACGGTTGCCCAGGGTGGCATGAAACGGCTCAGATGTATGGAGGTGATGACTGGAAGGAGACTCGCAAAGAGGATTTGGGTGCCAGAAACCGTGGAAGCTGAGGAATCTAGGAGACCAAAGGAGGAGATAGAGGGACTGAGTCAAGGAAGTTCTAGGGGTGTATTACGTTATGAACGTTGAGAAAGGAGAGACGTATCGTCCCTTGGATAGAAACAAGTGGACCGATGTGGTATATGGGGGAAGCACACGCTGTTCATAAGCTGAGCCAAGTCTTATGAACTGTTTATAACCTGATCAAGTCATATAAACTGTTCATAAGCTGAATAAAGTCATATGAAGCACTCGGGGTAAACCGCAGTGTGGTCTGTGAGGCCAAAGCTGTGGATGAGAGTTTCTGGCGTTGGTTCATTATATATGACAGTTTGAGATTGGATGTGTGCTGGCAAGGCTGTTTTTCTTCTCCTGACGCTTCGTAGGCAAGTAGGGATATGCAGCTGAATAAGAAAAAATGAATGTGTTAACATTATCATCCTCACAAAATCGCCAGTAAAGATTTTGTGGTGGTTTTATGGTATGGTAATGTCGTCCTTGTCTGCAAAGAACTGGTTCCCGTTTTCTAATTTCAGTTTCCACTAACCGATTGTTATTAAATTTTTAATGCAAGGAAATTGTTACAAGACGTTATCGCTCCATCTCCACCCTCACTGAAGCAGCATCTTCGCTCCATCATTACTCTCACTCCATCACCACCCCCACTGCAACACCACCCCCACTGCAACACCACCCCCACTGCAACACCACCCCCACTGCAACACCACCTTCACTCCATCATCACCCTCCCCTCCTCATCACTCTCACTCCATCACTGCCCTGCTGTCTTATCATCCTCTCGTAGGCGATTATCATTATTATTATTATTATTATTATTATTATTATTATTATTATTATTATTATTATTTTTATTATTACGACTACTTCTCCTTACTGCTGCTGCTACTACTAGTTACTACTACTGTTTATTACCATCATCATTATTATTTGTGTCATTATAATTGAAAATATTACTACAACTGTATTTGTTATTGCTTCTGTTATCACTCCTTCGGCAGACTCCGCACTGAAACTCAAGAAGCAGATGTCTGAGTTTGGGAGAGTTCGTGATAGGAGGAAGTTGGGAGTTAATGTGAACAAAAGTGAGGTAATGAGGTGTATCAGGGGGGCGGGACTAGGTGAAATGAGTGAGGATTGACCTGGAGAAAGTGGAGTACTTTCGGTACTTGGGAGTGGACGTGGCAGCAGATGTGAGCCACAGGGTAGGTAAGGGGGCTACGGCCCTGGGAGCTTCTAGAAAGTGTAGAAGGAGATGTCACTCTCTTTTAAGGCAAAGATGATTATGTTTGAAGGTGCAGTAGTACCATAGGTCTTGTGTGCTTGTGAGTCTTGGGTCCCGAATGCGAAAGAATGGAAGAGGATGGACGTTTTGGACACGAAATGCCAGAGGATGGTATGAAGTGAGTTGGTCGTGTGAGAAATAACAGTGTAAGAGCGAGGTGCTTCAGGACGCTCAGTTTGACTGAGAGATCTAATCAAGTTTTGCTGAGATGATTTGGACGAATGAAGAAAATGAACGAAAAAAAAGAATGACTGAGAGGATCTACTCGTCCGAAGTGAGGGGGAACTCCGACGAAAGGGGAGACTGAGAAGAAGACAGAAGGATGGAGTGAAAAGAGGCTTTTGAGGTATCGTGGCCTGAGCATTCAGGAGGGCGAGAGGCCTACGTTACATAGCGTATAGTATATCAACGTGGTATACAGGAGGCTTCGTGCTGTCTGTGGGCTAAACCTTGTTACATGAAAAGGTCAGGAAAACCCACGGAACTGTCTGTAGGGCTTAGCTATGGATGGTGGGAACTGGTTTCACTGTGCCGTACACATCAGCTAAACGTAAGCAAATGAGGCTTCCATTTGTCTGTTACTGACGCTACCTTGCCAAGCTGAAAGACGACAGAATGCATAAGAGAAATGAAACTGATTCTTACTCTTATCGTCATAACGAACATCTTTATCATCATCATCATCATCATCATCATCATCATCATCATCATCATCATCACTGCTGCTATGAGTAAAAGTACAACATCTGTTGTTATCCTTTTTTGGGTTATTATCGTATTTATCAATGTGTCTTTTTTTCTTTTCTGTCCGGGGATTATGTTTCCGTAGAAAGCGATCAGTATGTGAGCCAGTACACTAGGAGCAGTAGGCGCGGAGCGGCACAATGCTCCTGGGTGATGACCATCTCGCTCACGTCAAGATCAGCTGACGAGGGGAAGTCCTGTGCTAAACCCCGACGACTTCAGTCGTGATTTGCAGGATTGTGAACGAAATGGTCGTCGATAAAACTCGGGATGGACTCTTGATTGAGGGAGGATAGGCAGGTGAAGTGAATGAATAAGGGGAATATTGGATGGGCGTGAGAGGATGTAGAGGCGGAGGAACTGATAGAAAGATAGAGGAAGAGGGAGGGTTGGCGGGGGTGTGGGAGGGAGAGGAAGAGGGAGGGTTGGCGGGGGTGTGGGAGGGAGAGGAAGAGGGAGGGTTGGCGGGGGTGTGGGAGGGGAGCTGTCTGGGGAGGCGGAGTGGCAGACGGAGACGGATAGGCGAGAGTTGCATCAGCGACAGACTGCTCAGTGAGAGGCAAGGTTTTAGAGATGTGGCAGAGAATTTCTTGTATACGTTTCGACTAATTCTCTCTCTCTCTCTCTCTCTCTCTCTCTCTCTCTCTCTCTCTCTCTCTCTCTCTCTCTCTCTCTCTCTTTTACAAACGACGCAGACCCCTGTACCTATGGTGAGTGACCACGTCACCATATTGCCTGTACGGTTTATAAGATTCTCATGAACTGACTCAGTCCTTGTCTGGCTGAGACATCTCTGATGTCATGTCTCGTTTGATTCGAATCACATGTCTGGCTTTGACTTCATGTCTTCCTCTGGGTCGTACTCCATGGCCAGCTTTGGATGTCCTGTTCTCATTTCACCAGCCATCATCTCAGTGAGACTGATAGTATATGTACAAACTCAGTCATCCAGGGATGAGAGAATTTTATGGGTATAACAGAATCTATAATGAAGACTTATTTTAACCCCCGTGTGGTAAAGATTTCTTGTTTGTTGAATGGTGACTTTGTGTTCAAAACATACAGACGCGGTGTAGCACTGGGTTTCACCGCTAGGTCATGATTTTGCCAATATCACTCATTCATTACGGAAAAGGCGTGATGGGAAAATGCCCTCTCATTTATAACGAAAAGGCATGACCGGAAAACATTCTAATTAATTCGAACCTTTATTATTTTCTATACCGTCCGTACGTTGACGAAAGCCTTGTTATTTCTAAAAGAAAAACGCGTCCGAATTTTTAGCGTACCTTAACAAACAACATATAGTTTTTCACCAGGGAAACGGTAAGCAGCACTGAGCACACAATTTTAAAACCTGTTTGTTCAGGGAAATATAATGGTAACCTCCAATTATCAACCTTCCGTAAACTATCTTTCTTTTTTGCTCAAGAAAGGTTTACGTGCTCATTTTCCCCTTAACTACTGCTGTGTCGACTTTAGGGTAAATGCTGTGGAAATCCTTCCACAGTACAGGCTTTTTCTTCTGTCATTGTGTTTCCTTTCTCTTCACAATGATATCGTGTCTTCTGGTAGATATTTTACAGATAGTGGATGTACCGACCAACTGTAGTTAACAAGTGTGTAAACAACCACCTGACCAATACGTTGGAGCCCAAACGATGCATTCTAAAGGATAATTATCAGGTGATTTAGAAGTGGTGGTCAAAAAAAAACGAGGAAACCTTATCAGAAATCTTGAGTTTAACCCTCTCCTCCCAAAAAAAAGAAAAAAAATTACTTTCAGATTTGTAACTGTAAACTCACGTTTAAGACTCGGCTAATTCATGTCGTTTTCTTTTCGAAAGAGATCGTGTCAGCCGGACGTGCACCCGTTGATCAATCCGTCTGCCTCAGTGAACGAGCTACGGGTATGTGTACAGCGCCGCCACCATTACGAGCCTTCAGAACACACGAACAGACGAACTTTAACTTGCCACCTGTTTTGAAAGGTGGTGACCAGTGTGTGTGTGTGTGTGTGTGTGTGAGAGAGAGAGAGAGAGAGAGAGAGAGAGAGAGAGAGAGAGAGAGAGAGAGAGAGGAAACATTTCGTTATACAATATCCACACACACACACAAGTCGGGATGATTTTGATATATATATATATATATATATATATATATATATATATATATATATATATATATATATATATATATAAGATACAGTTTACGGCCTGATCCAATTTCTATCCATTTCAAGATCAGAGCTTTCAATTTAGGCCAGTGACATTGATAAAGTACGGCGGGTTCGGGGGAGGCGAAGCCAAGAGGAAGTCCCTGTGTTGTTGCCGACCTGGAAACATTTGTAGAACACCAGTGAACACTTGTGAACTTGGCGAACGCCTTGTGAGAAAGCCATTGAACAATTTTTGTAAGTTCTCGGGATCACTGTTGAACATCGGTGGACACTCTTGAACAGTAGTGAACACTACTGTTGAACCCTGTGAAGCATTTGTGACCACTTGCGAATGCTCGTGAACATTTGTAAGCACTTGTGAACACTTGAATATTTGTGAACAATTGTGAACACAAAGGAGCACGGGAACATTAAGAACACTTGTGAACGCTTATGAACACTTGTGAACTGGTAAACATTTGTGAACACTGTTGAACATCAGTGAACTCTGGCGAACGTTAGTGAAATCGTGAACTTGTGAAAATTTTTCGGCATATATGAATATTATAGTGAACACTTGTGAATGCTGTTGAACACTTCCGAACGCAGAACCATCAGTCAACACTTGTGAACACTAATGGATGTTAGGGAGGATTAAGACCAACTGTAAACATTGGTGAACACTAGTGATCACTTACCATTTTTGAAATCTGTTGAACACATGTGAAATTTATGTATCCTAATGAGCCTTTGTGAACACTTGTTAACACGTGTGAACGCCTATGAGCACACGTGGACACTTCTGAACTATGGGAAGGTGTTAGTGTTTGCTTGACTCTTAAGAACAAGCGGTGAACATTGATGAACATGGTCAACATCTTAAATAAAAAAGTTATTAACTGTGGTGAACACACTTGGTGTACATTTGTGTATCTTGATGCTTAGAGTTGAACGCAGTTGTTTGCCTTGAACATTAGTGAACGTTAGTTAGTGCACATAACGGTGCGCTAGGTGAACCCTAATGAACATTGTGAACATTAAGGCGATGGTGGACGGTGATGAACACTGGTAAAGTGTGGTAAACTGTGCTGAATTGTAACTTAGGAGACTGATGAGAAATGATAAAGACTTGAACATTTTGTCTCCAGTGCTGAACAAATCTAAAGGCTGGTCAAAGTTAATGAACATCTGTAAATGCTGATAACTCTTGGTTATCACTGGTGGATAACGAACAGTGCTGAACATTTGATAATTACTTAACATTGGCAGTTACTGAACAGTGATGAACCTGCCTTATTAGATGCTAAATATTTGAATATTTCTATAAAAAAATATGTATACTTCAAATAACTTACCTTGATATTTGAATGTTTTCAGTGGCTTCGAACATATAATGTTTCTTACTGAACTTGTCTGAACAATCCTAGAACTTGAGTGAACTTACAGTTCTATCTTTCCCAGAACTCTTTCAGTTTTTGAGAGAAAAAGAAACAAAAAAAAAGGAAAAGAATTGACCCAACATGAACTCTGGACATTTGGAATACGTTTGTGCCGTCTTCTCACTTTGAAAAGCTGGAAACGTTTTCCCCTTTTTGCCTAAGCATCATCTTATGGAAGATCAGACGACTCTGGCGTAGTCACGTGAACCGGAGGGACCCGTCGGAGGTTTTCTGTACAAGCATAGGAACTCTGGGTGTGTTGCTGCCTCAGACAAGATAAATTGGAACCATCTCTGCGAAGGAACGAAAGGGGCGAGATATACCATTGGGTGAGTGTTACTTTATTTGTATATTGATGTATTGGTGTGCCTACTTGCATGTGCAGATGAATACGTACATATTCACACGTCCTCATACAATGATTGTCTGTGTGTAAAGGGACGGACCAATAGTCTGCCAGAGGGAATAATGACTGAGTGATCTAGGAAAAGAATTGTGGAAGGGGAATGCTGTTGATCACTTGCTTTGGATATCGCCTTCCCTAGCCATCGTATAACATCTGTTGATCCAAGTTGGCTTGTGAGAAACACGAGGACCAGGTGGGTGGGGAAGGTTGTCAGGGATAAAACGGTGGGTGGGGAAGGATGTCAGGGATAAAACGGTGGGTGGGGAAGGATGTCAGGGATAGAATGGTGGGTGGGGAAGGATGTCAGGGATAAAACTGGCTTAGGGATTGTAGATATCCTGTAGCTTCGTTGGCTGGACGGATTATCATTAACACGCTTGGTATTTCCATGCTCTTGGGTCGCACTCTTGATGCTGTGGACCAAAGCGCGAGCTGACCAAGCACTCCTGCCAGCAGGGGAGTTCTACTCCTGCTGGTGGAGTCGACGAACTCGGAGATCAGTGCGTGTAGGGCATCTCAAAACGCCTGGGTGATAGTTTCGTGATGTGTAGATCTTAGAAGCGAGCTATGAAGCGTACGTGTCGGCTGCGACCAGAGTCATCAACGCGCATTACCCTTACTTGTTCAAACGGTCAGAGAATGTTCAGTTCTCGTAGGATGATTGAACATCATGTGTGTTACATGGTTAGGTCTTCTGGTTGCAGCAAAGGACCCAGCTGATCTGTCGTGGATCCTCACATGAGCGCAGAAGTCAGCCACGTATCTGGAGGAGGAGGAGGAGGAGGAGGAATACAACTTTTCCTCAAGGTCTTTGATTACTGTGTGGGGGTCAAGCGAGACTGTAAACTTGCTGTTGTGTCTCTGGGCCGCTGACGCCCCCGGATTCTTCTCTAGGATTCCCTCCTGTTAGTGTCTCCGTCCGGGTCCGGCTGGCTTCGTGTGTGTGTGTGTGTGTGTGTGTGTGTGTGTGTGTGTGTGTGTGTAGGGGGGGGGGGGATAACAATCAGTGAGAGTAGAGAGAGGCATGTGGAGCCCTACGCCAAGTGGCTCTCTCTCTCTCTCTCTCTCTCTCTCTCTCTCTCTCTCTCTCTCTCTCTCTCTTTAAGAATATGTGGTTGGAAGATGGTATTGCCTTTACCCTTTACTGGGTTTTGAGAACGACCAGTTTCCTCTCCACTGAGCGCTGAGCGGGGGTGGGCTGTGAGGGGCAGAGTTTGTGTCCATTATATCAATGAATCCCGGGTTTCTCAGCTCACCAACCTCCTCAACCACCGTGCCACCCACCCACCTACGCGACATGCCACCCACCTAAGGTTTTCATGCCACCCATCTAAGGTCACCATGCCACCCACCTAAAGCCACAGTGCCGCCCACCTAAGGCCACAGTGCCACCCATCTCAGCTACCATTCAGTACAACCACCTGAACTCATCCTCCCGCCCACTAAACGTGCCATGACACCCATCTGCCTACCCAAATCCACGACAGTTACCGAGCCACCCATCTAACCACACCGTGCCGCCCACCGGACCTGCCATACCACCCACCTAACCTCCCCATGCCGCCCCACCTGACCTGATGTGCCAAACCACCACAATCACCGTCGTAAAGACCAGCGTGGGTCGGCCACAAGAGCCTCAGATACAATTAAGAACAGTGTGGATGAGGCGAGCAGGAGTGAGTAAGGGAGGGAGGGAGGAGAACCTGCCGCGGGGGCATTAGGAGGACAGATGACTGCCGAGTGGGAGAGGATGGGTAAGGAGGGCCGATGAGGGTGTTAAGGGGACGATAGCGAGGAGGGAGAGGCGAGGAAGTGGTGGTGATCCTACCTGTGGCTGGGGAGGGGAAGGTGGGGGACCGGCTGTGTTGGAGGCGTGTACACGGTGCTGCTGGGGAGGCGAACCCCCTCCTCCCCCCCACCCGTTTGGGGGAGGAGGCCCACAGTAAGGTAAGGGGTCGATAACCCCCCAACCCCCCTTGCCCTCCCTCCCCGGGGCCCTAGATGAGGACCGCTCGCGCATAACCAAAGTAATTTTCTATACAGTAGAACTGTCCCTTTCCAATTGTTTATGTCCATTTGGTAGGGGCAATTATGTGTGTGTGTGTGTGTGTGTGTGTGTGTGTGTATATATACATCCGTGAATGTATATATTACTGTCATTACAACCATGATAACCCAGGACCCTTTTGAAAAGGTCTTTGATGAAATTGTGCATTGTGCTCCTTTTCGTCCGCTTATGAAATAAATACACCTTCGCCGGAGTCCGGTAACACACACACACACACACACACACACACACCAGCTTAAGCCTGGTACCCATTGATCGACCAGCCCCTTAGGCGAGGATGAACAGCTGGGTTGGTTGCAAGCCGGTTGCCCTGTCTAGGATTCGAACCCAGTCGCGTTGAATTAGTAGGTCGTAACGCTACCCACCACACTACTGCACGGGGATGTGTGTAATTACTTACGTGTAACGTACTGGGAGGGAGTTCTAACCGTGTGGGTCCCTCTCTTGAACACTCATTGTATGTTGTCCACATTCATGTGTTTGTCACTTTCTTCCTCCCATTTATCCACTGCTCCTGTGTTGTAAAAGTACTTATATATATATATATATATATATATATATATATATATATATATATATATATATATATATATATATATATATATATATATATCTTTTTTTTCCCCTCTGACAAGTTTCTTGCTTAATTTCACGGTGTGGTCTCTGGTTGTTTGTGTGTGTGTGTGTGTATTTAATTGCGTTCGTATTTGTGTATCTGTTTTGCCTGTGTATGTTATATTTGCAAGAGTCTGTATACCTTTTCTGTATATGTCTGAGGTATAGACGTGTTCTTGTCTTGCTATGAGTCATTATCAGTTATATGTGTTTTTTGATCGTCTGTGTTATGTGTGTGTCTGTCTATTTCTAACTATGTATGTGTCTGCGTTAACATGTCGCTATTCCTGTGTGTGTGTGTTTCTGATGATTACAATCTTGTGTTGTGTTAGGGCAACACTGTTCATAATGCTGGCTAGGCTGTAACGTCAATATGTTTTTTTTTCTATATTGTAAATAGTTTTTATATTGAACTTCCGCTGGGTTGTGTATATTAATGCCGCCCAGGCTTCGTTATCGCTGGAAACATATGGTTGGTCTCATCTATCCTGTGGGAAAAAAATATTTGATGTCTTTTGTATTTTTCAATGACATTTCCTTTAAAGTTTGTAATGAATATTTGTATAAACACACAGGAAAAAGTATATGTATATATATATATATATATATATATATATATATATATATATATATATATTTTTTTTTTATTTTGCTTTGTCGCCGTCTCCCGCGTTAGCAAGGTAGCGCAAGGAAACAGACGAAAGAATGGCCCAACCCACCCGCATACACATGTATACACATACACGTCCACACACGCAAATATACATACCTATACATCTCAACGTATACATATATAAACACACAGACATATACATATATACACATGTACATAATATATATATATATATATATATATATATATATATATATATATATATATGTATATATATATATATATGTGTATATATATTGGAAAGGATCACAATTGTGCGCGTGATCAAGATATTCCTATGAGTCCACGGGGAAAATGAAACACGAAAAGTTCTCAAGTGCACTTTCGTGTAATAATCACATCATCAGGGGAGACGCAAGAGAGGAATATAACAGTCAGTTCATATACATCGAAGAGACAAAGCTAGGACGACATTTGGTAAACATGTGATTGTCCAAAAGAAGGGTTTGATAGCGAAGTAATGACATAGTTTGGAGGGGAAATATAGTAGGCGTTGGTGGTCTTGCTCTTCGTTAAAGCTCATCTTGATCTTGTGGTGAATTATGTTCTAGTTAATGATAATGACTTCATTTTTGAAGAAATTAAAGACTAGGTTTCGTAAGAAGATAATAGGTGGACCGGTTTATAGTACCCCCCCCCCCCCCCCCCCTCTCTCTCACAGACAACATAGGCAAACAATAAATTTCATTGATCATTTAGCAGAAATTTGTAATAAACAAGATTCTGTCTTGGTAGATTTTTAACATACCGGTATCTAAGTGTGGAGAACCTCTTTCCTGTAGCTCCGGGAGCGCAAACTCTGCCTAAATTCGCTTGATTAGTTCCTTGATATGATTATTTACGAAAGCTACTCGTGACGATGATATATTGCATTTAGTTCCATCTCCAAACGAGAGGATGTCGATACTGGTGTTGAATTAGAAGAAAAGTTTGGCATACGTAATCACCGACGAATTACTTTACCGTGAGTTAAAAACCTACTCATAATGTGGGTTAACTTGAATGTCGCGAGACTATACCAGATTTCTTTTTTACCTGCAAATTTTAATGATCTTCGCATTGATTTTGGCAGGCAAATCTGGGACGATTCTGGAAATGAAAATGCCTTGAACGTATCGCGGCAAAGCTTCAGTAAAACTTTCAAAGCAGCAGAGGGAACATATGTATCAATGCGTAGTAGACGGTCTTTTGTTCTTTATCTAATACGAAGTCAAGGTAGTGGCGCCATGAAATAAAGATGCACTGAAACGGTAGCGTATAAGAAACTCAAAAGAAACCATTAATCAACATGATCAAATTGTGTAATTTTTCGGAGAGAAACTAAGAGATTTATAAGACAAAATACACGTCCGTATTGAAGAGAATATGTCAGTAAAAAGTAAAAAGAAATCAGAAGGACTTTTATAGATATATTAGAAGCAAGAGACTCATTACCCAGTCAATTGGTCCAGCAGCTGCTACGGAAAACGGCGACTTGGTCCCACGACAACGAAGTCGTGGCCAAAATCTTGAATGATGTTTTTGCATCTGATTTACGACCGTAGACATAACTCATATCCTAAGTCGATCTCCAGCGACGAAAACGGAATACAAGTCAGCAGAGGAGCAGGTCCTGATAAACTTTATCCGAGGACAGTGAAAGTGGCGAAAGATTTGATAATTAAGCCTTTAAATGTCTGGACATTATCGTCCAATTAGCTTAGCGTGTGTAGTTAGTAAAACTTTATTCATTTACATATCTTTTCATTGTTTATTACTCGTATTAAGTGTTGGAGACTATGTCAATGACGTATCTTCTGTTCCGGCTGGTTACGTGGATAATGACATATAAAACATTTATTGCCCAAATTCCCGAGTGTATGTCACATCTGAGGCTTACCAGTTCATGACATCTTTAATAAGTTATAACATTATCTTATGGCTGAATAAAAAAAAATTATGAAGTAACTGATTAATATGTGGGAATCAAGACCAGATGAATAGTAAGTAATTGGTGTGAGGGAATCAAGTTCAAAAAGTCCGAATTTTCGCCGTTCGTCCATTAATATGCAGAAGTAATTATAATCTCATTAGTATCTTTGGCCAGGATGATCGTTATTCAAATTTCAATTTTCCAATTTTCCAGTTCTGTGCCGCCTTTTGAAATTTCGGGTGATTTTCCTTTTTTATTTTTACTTCGGGTTATTACATGAAGAAGGGCCAACAGCGGACCGGCCAGTAAGGTGATTTGCATAATCAAAAATTTGCAACGGAAGGTCCAGCGGACATGGGTCTCCCACGGGCAACGGTGATGATCAAACTAATGCCGGGAAGGGCCTGGCGTGTCTTTGCTTTGGCGACAGTAATAAGACGGAATGTAAAAGACATTCAAGATTTGCATATGAGGCGGAGAAAGTGAAACGATAGAGACGTGTACATTTCGTAAGTTACCTCCTCCAGGTACGTCAACCTACCATACTGTTCTTAGTTGTTGTTCAGTTCGCCCTTAACAGTCTACCCGAGACGGTACTGACTTCCCTGACTTGGCTTGCCTAATCCTGCCCTGTACAGCGCAAGCTTCCCCTCACCTGGCTTTAAGTTGCCCTGCCCTACAACAATACACCGTGGCTTAGCCTAATCCCCCCCGTCCCTCACAGCCACCTCACATCCCCACCACGCTGCTAGAACCCGTTCCTAGACTCCACTGAGGCCTGCCTCCTCGCCCAACTTGCTGCAACCTCACTAACACATCCCAACCTTTCTCAGTCCACACTAACCTGCTGTGGTTTACCCACAGGATCTTTTATCAACATGTCCTCCTCAAGCCTTCCTTCAGGCCTTGGGGAAGGGAGGGGGCGGTGCTATGTAGGCCTAAGAGCTGCGGCTCTCCCAATGGGTCGGTCAAGACTCCTCAAGACTTCACTAGTTATGCTCCCTGGTATACCCCAGCCGTTCTCCCAGCCTGTTCCAGCTTCCCCTCAACTCTATCCTCAACCAGGAGAGAACGAGGTATACCACGAGGTATTTCCGCCTCCAGAGAGTCATTCTTTTAACATATATATCGAATGTCAACACTGCATGTAAATTCTGTACGTTGATTGGGCTCCGAGGTTGTTCACGTAAAGATGACATAGAGGACGTTATGAAATTACCTAAGGAAAGAAGAAATGATATTTGTACGATACATGGCGGCCTTATGAGCAGCAGCTACAGATACTTCCCCAGAGCCTTCGTCTTCCAGACACGATCCTGAGACTCTGCAGGCTGTATCAGCGGGCGAGCCTGCAAGCCAGACACACACACACAGTGTTGAGGCTTTCGTAAGGGAAGGAACATGTCCAGTGCCCGGGGGTTGGCACCAGAATAACCCAAGTAAATCCTTTATCATGAGCATCGCTCCAGAGGCTCCTGCAGCCCAAGGTGTGCGCTACTTCCATTAGCAGGGATGTGTGAGCTCCTATGACGAAGACTGTATTTCCAGTGATACACCCTCGCCAAAGATGACCTTTCACTCGTGGTACAACCTCGAGCATCCAGTCCGGTAACTCTCTCTCTCTCTCTCTCTCTCTCTCTCTATATATATATATATATATATATATATATATATATATATATATATATATATATGAGAGAGAGAGAGAGTGGAATGTGTGGTAAGAGAGAACATTATCTCGGAGAGCAAAAATGGGTATGTTTGAAGGAATAGTGGTTCCAACCATGTTGTATGGTTGCAAGGCGTGGGCTATGGATAGAGTTGTGCGGAGGAGGATGGATGTGCTGGAAATGAGATGTTTGAGGACAATATGTGGTGTGAGGTGGTTTGATCGAGTAAGTAATACAAGGGTAAGAAAGATGTGTGGTAATAAAAAGAGTGTGGTTGAGAGAGCAGAAGAGGGTGTTTTGAAATGGTTTGGTCACATGGACAGAATGAGTGAGGAAAGATTGACAAAGAGGATATATGTGTTATAAGTGGAAGGAACAATGAAAAGCAGATCAAATTGGAGGTGGAAGGATGGAGTGAAAATTTTGAGTGATCGGGGCCTGAACGTATATGAGGGTGAAAGTCGTGCACGGAATAGAGTGAATTAACACTATGTGGTATACTGGGGTCGACATGCTGTCAATGGACTGAACCAGGGCATGTGAAGCGTCTGGGGTAAACCATGGAAAGATTTGTGGGGCCTGGATGTGGGTAGGGAGCTGTGGTTTCGGTGCATTATTACATGACAGCTAGAGACTGAGTGTGAACGGTTGTTGCCTTTTTTCGTCTGTTTCCTGGCGCCACCTCACTTGAGGGAGGGGAATCTATTTCTTGTTTGGCGGGGTGGCGACGGGTATGGATGAAGGCAGCAAGTATGAATATGTACATGTGTATATATGTCTATGTCTGTGTATGTATATGCATGCATACATTGAAATGTATAGATATGTATATGTGCGTGTGTGGGCGTTTAAGTATATACATGTGTATGTGGTTGGATTGGGCCATTCTTTCGTCTGTTTCCTTGCTCTACCTCGCTAGTGCGGGAGACGGCAATTAAGTATAATGAATGAATTGAATAAACATATATATATATATATATATATATATATATATATATATATATATATATATATATATATATATATATATATATATATATATTTGTTACTCCAAGAACAATTTCCATGAGTCAGTCATATGTGATGCACTTCCTGATCCAGAAGAAAACGAAATGAGGTCAAGAGGAAGCTGCAAGGACTGAAAAAGCAGGCAGATGAGAGACTTGAGAGAGCCTCGGCAAACTTCAGGTCATAAAGTGTAGTGATTTTGTGTGTGTGTCTGTGCGAGGCGAGTGTGGAGCAGTTGAGAATTTAAGTGTTCATTGTCTTCACTGAGGTATTTGCATCGTGGGCCTGAGGGTTCTTGTGATTTTTGAAACTGGATTTGTAATGTTGGAACAATGGGTGGTGTCCGGAGCATAGACGGGAAAGAATACTAACTCTAATATATCTGGGGAGTGTAGTTTCTGATGGTTGTACGTGTGGCAGAGTCGTGTGTAAGAGTGGGTTCGGGTGGGACAGTTGTTGAGCGCTCCTCAGCCCATTATGGTGTATGTGTTGTATTTGTCATTTTTGTGTTTGTTAGGAGGGAGGAGAGAGAGAGTGTGTGTGTTTGTGTGTGTGTGTGTGTGTGTGTGAGAGAGAGAGAGAGAGAGAGAGAGAGAGAGAGAGAGAGAGAGAGAGAGAGAGAGAGAAGCTCTGAGTAAAGGTAACAGATGTATGAGGCAGGGGACAGTTTCTATTTCTACTTAGGAGTTGAGCTTTAGAGTGGTGTGGATGGGAGGGGCTAAGGGCTATTGCTAGGAACTGATTGCCGAGCAACTTGGTACTAGGAAAAATCTTTATTGTGAAGACATTGAGTGTCTGTGGTTAGCAAACTGCCAGTGTTTGTTCTAAGTTGTTTCTGTCTTGTGTGGTTTGTAGCTTTGTTGTATTTGTATAATGAGACAGGTGGATGATGACCAGACAAGTGAGGCGTAGTGTAGGGTATAGAGAATATTTATGTATATTTTTTTTTGTGCAAATCTGGGTCAGTTAACTAATATGATTGCATATGGTTGATTGCTGCCTCTAAGTGTCGTTTTTGGAGCCCATGATAGTTGGAGTTGCGTTGAGTGGGAGCGATTGGCCGTTGAAGATGATGGGAGAGGGCCGGTTGGGTTCATGTCTATCTGAGGTTTATAGGGTTATTGACGACTTTGACGGAGATGTAGGCATCCTGTCCTGGGTAAGCCAGTGCTCCAGCTGTGTGATGTAGTGGTGCATGCATTTTGTTGCTTGTAACGTGTCAATATACTGTGGATATATATATATATATATATATATATATATATATATATATATATATATATATATATATATATATATATATCCAGTGAAATTACAGTTTTGAATATACTCAAAGAAGCAAAGGTATTATTATGATATCAGGACGCTCCTTATTGCTTTAAGCTTTTTATTCACTTCACCACGTAAAACGAAAATGCGAAAACATCCAGATTTCCAGAGCGACCAGCGACCAATAGCCTGTCTGTTTAGCACTTGTCTATCGACAATCAAGAGTCATTACAATCTCATTAGCGACGGAGACAAGGTTGATCGTTATGTGAATTCCAATTATCGCGTTTCCATTCCCCTAGAGAGAGAGAGAGAGAGAGAGAGAGAGAGAGAGAGAGAGAGAGAGAGAGAGAGATGTATATTCGTACCTCAGGTTTACCGCATGGGAGGAGGAGGAGGAGAGCAGACGCCGTATCCCAGCCACTCAGGCATTTTGCACAATAACATTTGCATTACGTGGGCTTTGCATAACATTAGAATTTGCATGGCAAGGTCAGAGTGACGGCCGGGAGCGCTCTCTTGTTACCGTGTCAGCACACAGCTCAGCCGCAGGACTCCGTGAAGTGTGAGACGTGTTCTGTAACGATGTAGAGATGATGCGCTGAACATGATGTGGTGTGAGGGAGAGGGTTGGACACGCCTTCACCAAAGCAGACCTGCGGCGTCAGGTTAGGCTTTCTGATCAGGCCTTATTTTAACTCTTTTTTTTTTTTTTAATATCGTTTCACCTTCCTTAACCTCATTAGCATACTATAACTTGACTCCACCACCTGATTTTACCTCTCGTAACATGTCTTAACTCTAACTCTCTGTCTCTGTCTCTCTCTCTCTCTCTCTCTCTCTCTCTCTCTCTCTCTCTCTCTCTCTCTCTCTCTCTCTCTCTCAGCATGGTCTAACCTGCCCTACACCCAAACCCCCCCCAACCTATCCTACCTAACCAACACTAACCCGCTTCCCCAACCTGACTCACCCTCCCTCATCCTACCTTAACCTACGAACCTCCGCCTCCCTCAAGCTCTGCCCCAATTTGCCACAAGTCAGCTGGAGGGAATGGACGAAGGCCCTCCTCCACAAACCGAGTTTGTCGTCGCGCAAGTCTCCTCTTTATATGTATATTGAATTTAGTCACTGGATGAAAATTCCGATCGCAGAAGAGACTCTGGGTGAATTTCCCATAACCAAAGAAAACACTCTGGACATTAAAAAGGAGAATGATGGGGTGACAGACTTTCTGTTACTGTTCTATGATGAATGCAGTAGAGTTGTGAACAGCTCTGCAGCGGCCATGGACAACTACAACATGCATACTTCATTCATTCATTCATTCATTCATTCATTCGAACTGACCTAATCCATCACCAGGAGCAGATATGCTCAAAAAGCTGTGTTTGTGTTGGTTATCTGGTATGAGTAACTTCCAGCCGTGCAGATAAATGCTTATGACAAACGCCTATGTAGAGTTGGAATCCATGTTATGAGCCAGACCCGGTGATGAAGATGAGGATTATGTTATCATCCCTGATTTTGTCTGGATCAACACCAGACGTTTGATTCCTCTTCCCTCTTATTCACCACTTGATTCTTTTAATATTAATCCGTTAGACGATAGTTTTAATAATATATCAGTTTGTTTGTATGGAGATAAATAGGATTCTGGGGCATTCTCCATAATTCTCAAAGAATCAGATCTTCCTTTTCTCTGTTTCATGCAGTTTGAAAGTGTCTGAAGAAGAAAATAGATTACGATATCGGTAAACGAGTGACTTACTAAGGGTCTCGACATATCCGCTGTTTCCCACGTAAGAATTACCAGAAAACCAAATTTTCGAAGAGAAATCTACTTGAGGGAGCATCCCCGAGTATTGTATCTGTGTGGCATTAATCCATTGACAATCAAATGTCATTAAAATCTCATTAGTATCGGGGACGAGGCTGATCATCCGGCGAATTCCAATTATCGTGTTTGCATTTCCCTAAAGGTAACCTTTCTGAAACTGCAAGTGATTTCCCCCCCCCCCCCCCCCCCCCCCCCCCTCGCGTTAGTACACGAGACGAGAACAGCCCATCCTGTGCAGTCCGGCCTAAACCCCCAGGCATTTTGCATGTATTACTTGCATTGCATGATCTTTGCATACTCTTACAATTTGCCTTGCAAGATGGCAGGGTTAGTTAGGCGACTAGCTCTCTCTCTCTCTCTCTCTCTCTCTCTCTCTCTCTCTCTCTCTCTCTCTCTCTCTCTCTCTCTCTCTCTGATCCCGTGAAGTTAAAGCTCACTTACGGAGTCTTGTAAAGTGTCAAGTACATATAAGTATGTTGTACGAATAGGTTGGGTAATATGTAGTGAAGAAGTGACTCAAATCGTGTCTTTATCCACATGAATCAACACCAGTCTACTCGACTCCTTACCTGATTATACCTTGACCTATCCCAGCCTATCCCAGTGCCCTTTCACCTCCCAGACCTACAAAAACGAGTCTTATCCCGAACGTCCCTGACCATACGATGATTTCCTTCACCTTGACCCATCTACACCCAGCCTATCATGACCTCATCTGACCTGAGTGTGTGTCATACTACCATAACTCCAAAGGGTCTTCAGCCTGGCCTGACCCGCTCTGACCTACCCCTACCGCCAGTAATACACAGTAACCTGCTTAAAGCTGCTCCGAACTTGGACTCTGCCTTACCCCCCCAGCTTAACCCACACTGCCCCCAGCTTGAACCAGGAGAGAGGCGTTGGGAACTAACGTTTACCGTTCATACATTTATTCTCTTTACTTGTATGTTGCGTGCAAATACCGAGGGAAGTCACGGGAAATAAAGAAAACATTGAATATATCCTGATACGAGGCAGAGGGATGTAGGATACTCTGGGAAGGTCAGTCAGGGGTTGAGTGTAGAGTGTGTGGCCAGCGGTCTTGCGCCAGCAGCAAGAGGACATCACACCGACCCTACCCCCTATACACACACACACACACACACACACACGCGTGCGCGCGCGAGTCTTTAGCATTGATAACGTCAGACGGAGGCTCCCAGTGAGCCGACACTACAGCCACAGTATTGAGACTGATGTGAACGAAGGGAGGGGGGAAAGATATCGAGTGGTGTCAGCACCCGTGCCTGAATGATTCTCTCTCTCTCTCTCTCTCTCTCTCTCTCTCTCTCTCTCTCTCTCTCTCTCTCTCTCTCTCTCTCTCTCTCTCTCTCTCACACACACACACACGCACACACACAAAAGTGTACTACAGACTGAGTTCCCCCAGCACGATCGTTCAACTTGAAAGGCATATTTTTTTTTTTGATGTCAAGTGGTCAAAGAAACGAACAGAGGAGAGTGATGTTTATAATTACCTCACAACGACACCAGAAAAAAAAACCCTGGTCGTCAGTATCGGATAAGCGGAACGTCCTAACACATGGCATCTTACTTTAGCAGTTAAAAACGGTTAAGATCTACCTCCCCTGGTGTAGCGGTTAGCGTACCTGTACAGAGGATACAGTGAGTTAACTTCATAATGCAGCTGTCTGTAGCCCGAGACTAATGCTTGTGAGCACCAAAACCACCCCAGAGCAGCAATGAATGAACCACTTTGCTCTGCCCATGACACGAGCAAAAGATCTAGAAACAGAGATGAGCTCGTTTCTCGATATATATATATATATATATATATATATATATATATATATATATATATATATATATATATATATAGATAGATAGATAGATAGATAGATAGATAGATAGATATTCTCCTTCCGCTAGTTAGTAGTGAGGGACGACCGTCAGGGAGGGAAAGACAGCTGAGCCTCCGAGGGAATAGTAAGATCTTCACTTGTTACCTCTTTCTGATTCTACTTTTAGACTGAACCTGCGTTACCTTTCCTCCTCCTGCTTATTAGAAAGGAACTGACTGACCTTTTTCTGTCTCTTCTTTGAAACAGTAACGGTCTTGCTCCTTTCTACTTTTAGACAGAAGCCACCTTACCTTTATCTGTTTCGCCTTTTAGACAGAAGATGCCTTACATTTTTAGCTTCCATTTTTAAACACAAAATATAAATCATTTTATTTATCTCTTTGTAGAAGAACCATCTAACATATAAGATTTCCATTTATTAGTATTCATAGAATCTTATACCTTCTCTAGAAGGTGACAGGAACACCCAGGTATGCCCCCATGTAACTGTAGAATTACGGTATAAGTGTAGAGTGTCGTATCAAGACGAAAACGGTAACGTAATGATGAAGATATATATTTACATCATGGGGTTAGGAATAGGCCTTGATCTACGTAAACCTGCTTCAACCTACCCCATCGTACCTCATCATATCCAGAACCTGTGCCAACCTACCTCAGCTGGTCCTAAATCCCCCTTCACTCTCCTAGCCAACACAGACGAGCCTCATCGTTCCCAGACCTTGATATCTTGACCCCCCATTGACCTCCCGCCTGACGTCACCTCTTGTAACCTTTCTCAGCCTTCCTTTAGTTACTATAACTTGATGGGAATTCTCCTTAACCTATCCACACCTCCCCTCAGCCTTACTCCAGCTATCTTCACCCTGCTCCAATACTTTCCACCAGCCTGCTCCAACACTTGCCCTCAGCCTGCTCCAAAACTTCCCCCAGGCCTGCTCCAACACTTGCCCCCAGCCTGCTCCAAAACTTCCCCCAGGCCTGCTCCAACACTTGCCCTCAGCCTGCTCCAAAACTTCCCCCAGGCCTGCTCCAACACTTGCCCCCAGCCTGCTCCAAAACTTCCCCCAGGCCTGCTCCAACACTTGCCCTCAGCCTGCTCCAAAACTTCCCCCAGGCCTGCTCCAACACTTGCCCCCAGCCTGCTCCAAAACTTCCCCCAGGCCTGCTCCAACACTTGCCCCCAGCCTGCTCCAAAACTTCCCCCAGGCCTGCTCCAACACTTGCCCTCAGCCTGCTCCAAAACTTCCCCCAGGCCTGCTCCAACACTTGCCCCCAGCCTGCTCCAAAACTTCCCCCAGGCCTGCTCCAACACTTGCCCTCAGCCTGCTCCAAAACTTCCCCCAGGCCTGCTCCAACACTTGCCCCCAGCCTGCTCCAAAACTTCCCCCAGGCCTGCTCCAACACTTGCCCCCAGCCTGCTCCAAAACTTCCCTCAGGCCTGCTCCAACACTTGCCCTCAGCCTGCTCCAAAACTTCCCCCAGGCCTGCTCCAACACTTGCCCCCAGCCTGCTCCAAAACTTCCCCCAGGCCTGCTCCAACACTTGCCCTCAGCCTGCTCCAAAACTTCCCCCAGGCCTGCTCCAACACTTGCCCCCAGCCTGCTCCAAAACTTTCCACCAGCCTGCTCCAGCACTTGCCCCCAGCCTGCTCCAAAACTTCCCCCCCCCAGCCTTCTCCAACATTTCCCCCCAGCATTCTCCAACACTGCCCCCTCCAGCCTTTACCAGCACCCCCCTCCCCCCACCCTGCTTCAACACTTCCCCCAGCTGCTACAACATTTCCCCCAGCCTGCTACAACACTTCCCTCCCCCCCACCCTGCTCCAGCACTTCCCCCAGCCTGACCCCCAATTTACCACAAGTCAACCAGGGGAAATGGACAAGGGCCCCACAAACTAAGTTTACCGTCATGCAAGACCCCCACTTTACATGTATATTGAATCTAGTCATTGGATGAAAATTGTGATAACTTAAGAACCTCTGGAGAAATTCTCTTAAAGAGAAAATATTGCATACATTTTATGAGAGGGAGAGAAGAGAGAATGGAGCACTGTGTGGTCAACAGCTCCGCACCACCAGTGGACAACCGGGCCATACGTATTTCACAAACATGACCTGGAGTAATCGGAGTCTTTACCTGTTACACTTAAGGTTCCACTGAGCCGACGAAGCAATGATGATACCAAGACTCTGGTGTGAACGTGAGGAATTGATCTGGTGCTGGAGGCAGAAACACTTTCTGCTCTCTCTCTCTCTCTCTCTCTCTCTCTCTCTCTCTCTCTCTCTCTCTCTCTCTCTCTCTTTCGAAGTAGGTGGTAAACAGCCAAGGACTACAGAGGCACTTCCCCTCTTTGGCCCATGTTCTTTCCTTCTCACAGGACTTTACCCACGCATATGTTACTTTCATTCACACAAAAACTCAGTCTCTCTATGTCACATCATACTCGACCACACAACTCGCATTACTCATTATTCATATTCCATATATATATATATATATATATATATATATATATATATATATATATATATATATATAATGGAAATGTAAATGTGAATAAGAGCAAGGTTATTAGGTACAGTAGGGTTGAGGGTCAAGTCAATTGGGAGGTGAGTTTGAATGGAGAAAAACTGGAGGAAGTGAAGTGTTTTAGATATCTGGGAGTGGATCTGTCAGCGGATGGAACCATGGAAGCGGAAGTGGATCATAGGGTGGGGGAGGGGGCGAAAATTTTGGGAGCCTTGAAAAATGTGTGGAAGTCGAGAACATTATCCCGGAAAGCAAAAATGGGTATGTTTGAAGGAATAGTGGTTCCAACAATGTTGTATGGTTGCGAGGCGTGGGCTATGGATAGAGTTGTGCGCAGGAGGATGGATGTGTTGGAAATGAGATGTTTGAGGACAATGTGTGGTGTGAGGTGGTTTGATCGAGTAAGTAACGTAAGGGTAAGAGAGATGTGTGGAAATAAAAAGAGCGTGGTTGAGAGAGCAGAAGAGGGTGTTTTGAAATGGTTTGGGCACATGGAGAGAATGAGTGAGGAAAGATTGACCAAGAGGATATATGTGTCGGAGGTGGAGGGAACGAGGAGAAGAGGGAGACCAAATTGGAGGTGGAAAGATGGAGTGAAAAGGATTTTGTGTGATCGGGGCCTGAACATGCAGGAGGGTGAAAGGAGGGCAAGAAATAGAGCGAATTGGAGTGATGTGGTATACAGGGGTTGACGTGCTGTCAGTGGATTGAATCAAGGCATGTGAAGCGTCCGGGGTAAACCATGGAAAGCTGTGTAGGTATGTATATTTGCGTGTGTGGACGTGTGTATGTACATGTGTATGGGGGGGGTTGGGCCATTTCTTTCGTCTGTTTCCTTGCGCTACCTCGCAAACGCGGGAGACAGCGACAAAGTATAAAAAAAAAAAAAAAAAAAAAAAAAAATATATATATATATATATATATATATATATATATATATATATATATATATATATATATATATATATATATATATATATACATGTAGTCTTTTCCTAGCGCTACCTCGCGCGCATGCAGGGGGAGGGGGTTGTCATTTCATGTGTGGCGTGGTGGCGACGGAAATGAATAAAGGCAGCAAGTATGAAATTGCACATCTCTATTTATGTATAAGTCTGTGTATGTGTATATATATGTATACGTTGAAATGTATAGGTATGTATATGTGCGTGTGTGGACGTGTATACCCACCCACATACATGTGTATGTGGGTAGATTGGGCCATTCTTTCGTCTGTTTCCTTGCGCTACCTCGCTAACGCGGGAGTCAGCGACAAAGTATAATATATATATATATATATATATATATATATATATATATATATATATATATATATATATATATATATATACATATATATATATATATATATATATATATATATATATATATATATATATATATATATATGTATATGTGTGTGTGTGTGTGTCTGTGTCTGTGTGTGTGTGTGTGTTGATAGATAAATCGATTTTTTTCTGTTTCCTCAACCTTGAAAAGGATTTTTACTAATACCTTAAGCTTCTTGACATTGAAAAAGCGAGGCTGATTTATCTGGGATGTATATATTCCCGATACAAACACTGCTGGGGGGGAAAAAATGTAAAACGTGAAAGCCTTATTTGCACGAACCTCCGCCAGTATTCTGTCTGTGTGGCATTTGTCCATTAACAATCAAACGTCATTACAATCTCGTTAGTATCGGGGGACAAGGCCGATCGTTATGTGAATTCCAATTACCGTGTTTGTATTTCCCTAAAAGGTAACCTTTCTGAAACTGCAAGTGATTTTCACCTCGCGTTACTAAATGAGCTCTCAGAGCAGCCCATACTGCGCGGGCCAAGCCCAAACACCTCCTCCCACCCCCCAGGCATTTTGCATATTATGTTTGCATTACAGGGTCTTTGCATATTCGGAAATTTTACACTGCGAGATCACAGGGGAGCGCCCTCTGTAGCAGTGAAATTGAAGCTTTGGTCAACGGGGTCCTTTAGATTGTCATCCATATACACAGCAGTGATGGCGAAATAAGACATTTGATATCATTGGAGTGAGGGAGAGGTTTATGTATGGGTAAATGTACATCACCCTCCGTCAGCTTCCCTCACTCACCCCCCTGCCTCATCAGACCTTAACCTGCCCCCAGCCTTGTTCCACGTCGTTCCAGACTTGCTTAAAAGACCCTTAACCTTCCCTGACCTCGCTTAACAATCTCTGCTTAGGCTTGACCTAGCCAGCCTGACCGTGACCTCCTCTAGCTTGACCCAGCCAGCCTGACGTGACCTCCTCTAGCTTGACCCAGCCAGCCTGACGTGACCTCCTCTAGCTTGACCCAGCCAACCTGACGTGACCTCCTCTAGCTTGAACCAGCCAACCTGACGTGACCTCCTCTAGCTTGAACCAGCCAACCTGACGTGACCTCCTCTAGCTTGAACCAGCCAACCTGACGTGACCTCCTCTAGCTTGACCTAGCCAACCTGACGTGACCTCCTCTAACTTGTCTTAACCACTCTCATGCCACCATGGCGTGGCCGAACCCCATCATTTGTTATTCTAGTCTTAATTATGTCTTGATAGACGAGGACAATATCAGTGTTGGCAGTGGTGAAGGGCACGTGTCTAGGAGTAAAGGGGGAGTCCAGTATAGAGCGTGCAGTGGGTACAATACACCGGCAGACGTGATTGACAGGTCGGCCCCAGTGAACCCAAAGGGCCCCAGACAGAGAGGGGACTCTCTCTCTCTCTCTCTCTCTCTCTCTCTCTCTCTCTCTCTCTCTCTCTCTCTCTCTCTCTCTCTCTCTCTCTCTCTCTCTCGTCAGATATAGAGAGAAACAAAAGTAACTGCCCTGGTGTAACACAAAGCCGTGGTAACACAGGACATGCATACACAGTGTGTGTCGGGGGAGGGGGGGGGGGCGTTTGGGGTGTCGAGTACAAACATTTGTATCATGGGAAGTGAAAGACATTTATCAGTTATCGCACTGTATTCTGTGAATTATCAGCTACAGAATAGAGTGTGGTACTGTACGTACATGATTTAGAAAGTTCAGTAGTTCCCTCTGAATGACTCAATCGGTTCTGCTGTACACCTTACGTGCCCTAAGTGATTCCTTCAGAATGACCCAACCTTCCCGTATCTACCTTTTATCTGCCCTAACCTTCTCTTATCTACTTCCTATCTGCTCTAACCTTCTTATATCTACCTCTTATCTTCCCTAACCCTCTCTTATCTACCTCTTATCTCCTAAGCTTCTCTTATCTACCTCTTATCTGCCCTAACCTTCTCTTCTTCCACCTTTTATCTGCCCTAACCTTCTCTTATCTACCTCTTATCCGCCCTAACCTTCTCTTATCTACCTCTCATCTGCCCTAACCTTCTCTTTATCTACCTCTTGTCTGCTCTAACCTTCTTTTATCTACCTCTTATCCGCCCTAACCTTCTCTTATCTACCTCTTATCCGCCCGTACCCTCTCGTATCTCCCTCTTATCTGCCTAGACCTTCTCTTATCTCCCTTTTATCTGTCCTAATCCACATTGCCCTGGTGACAGCTGCTTCCGTCTGACTCCCTCTCCCTCAGCCTACCTCCTCAGTCCTCGTCTTAACCTCAGACCGCTCCACCTTGCCTCAGCCACATCCGGAATCCGAGGACGAGAGGCGTCGGTGAGCAAGGCGCCCGGTCGTGCCGATGCTGTCTCTCAATACATACGTTAACCATCAGTGATGAACGAGAGTACTGAAGGACGGAGGAAATTTGTCCGAAAAAAAAAAGGCTGGTTACAGCTGCTCTCATGGACTCCAGAACCGTGGGGCACACACACACACACACACACACACGGATACAAACTTGTTTCATCATCACAACCTAGGAATGAACAGAAATCCCAGATAATACCATTGCAGTTAATTCAGTGGTAAAATGATTAAAAAAAAAATACCAAAATAGTATCTCGATATACAAATCTAATTAGTTTTTTTTACAAAGCCAAGAGAATGTTCACAAGAGCGAGTTGATTCATATTCGTCTGAAGAACAAGAACGACATAGAATACGAAAAGAGTATCGCTACTTTGAAAATAGAAAATATGATTAAGTCAAGATCTTTATAAATGATTCATATAAGTTTTTTGTTGCTAGAAAAATTTTACATATATCGTACAAACTGTGAAAGTAACAAACAGTTCTCGACGTAGACGTTTCTTACCGAACCACAGATTTGAAGGATAAAAGATTCATAGAACCCTGTTACGAACTAGCAGTTGCTTATATACGGACGAAGAAAAACGTCACCCAGTCGCTCACATCAACTCTCTAGTTGTAATGTATAATAGGCCGAAACCACAGCTCCTCCCCCGCCAGACCGAAACCACAGCTCCTTCCCCACCACCCCTTTCCATAATAGATCCTCACAGACCTTCCCGTCGTAACCCTCCGACCTCTTCATCCTATTTGACGGGATGGCGTTCCCTGAGTCTCGCATCGCTCCAACCTGTGAACACTTCATAACCTCCTGCATCTTCAGGTCCCGATAACTCGAAGCGTCTTTTACTCCATCCTTTCATCTCAATGTCGGTCTCAATCCCTCTCTCCCTCCCTCCCTCCTTTCATGTTCCGTCCACTTCAGACACAGGCAGTCTCTCCTCACTCATCCTCTCCATGTATCCAAACCGTGTCAGCGCACACCTCTCCATCCGTTCAAATGTACTCCGATTATAGCTACACTTCTTTCTCACATTGTCATGCCATACTCAATCAACCCTTCTCATCTCACACTATGAATTATCCTTCCAACATATCCAACTTTTTCCGTACGTTTACATTTAGGGCGCGCACCACTTTAATTCAAACTCACCCTCAAACAAACCTATCTCCTTCTCCTGCTACACCTCATTACCTTATCTTTATTCACATCAACTCTCAGCTTCCTCTTCTCCCAGATTAAAAAAATCAGCTTCTACGGTTTATCACTCAAGGCTGCCCTGAAAGCCACTCTATCTACAAACAGAAACTGGCTCACTTCTCAGCCTTCCCACTCCCAATAGACTACACATCCGCCTCTCTCTCTCTCTCTCTCTCTCTCTCTCTCTCTCTCTCTCTCTCTCTCTCTCTCTCTCTCTCTCTCTCTCTCTCTCTCTCCCAAAACCTTCACATTTACCTCGCTCTCCACCCTATCCATCAACAGATTAAACAGCTTTGGTGACACCATACACCCTTGATGCAGACTCATCTTCACCTGGAACCATTCACCATCTTTTCTTCCACTTGCAAGAGTCCATGAATGAAGGTATACATATAGATATGTATGTATGTGTGTGTATTGAGCCATGCATGCTCTTGTGTTCATTTTATGTGTAGATTTAATCAGTCACAGAAACCTAGAGCAAACTACTCCGTCCATGTTCTCATGGAAATGAGTTTGAATGTCCTGGAACTGACCGATGAAGCAGAGGTACTTGTAGGTTAATGAACTGCTGAATTATCAAGACTTCGATTGTACTTCCGTGAACGACAGTGAATAAAACCGTATTATTTTCAGGATGACTGTAGAGAGTTTGACGTTCTGGTGGGGTCATTACAATCTCATTAGCAAGGAGACAAAGATTGTTGATCGCGGGAGTTCAAACTCCTCTTTCTGTATCTTCCCCATAAAGGTCATCTTTCTGACGTTGGGAAAAAGAATTTCTAACCCCCAGGTTATTACACGAGAGGAGACTAAACCAAACCTGGAGCCCGGCCACAAAGGGCACTTTGCATATTCTGGTATTTGCATTACAACGTTTTTGCAAACTCGGCGATTTTCATCAAAAAGTCCAGCTCGCAAGGGTTCATCTCCGGGGGATAGAGTGAAGACCAGGCTCAAGTTGCAAGTGACCTTCGGGAGGAGGAGCTCTCTCTCTCTCTCTCTCTCTCTCTCTCTCTCTCTCTCTCTCTCTCTCTCTCTCTCTCTCTCTCTCAAGAGGAGGCTCGGGTATCGACTGCCGTCAGGAGTGAGAATACTGCACTTACTCAGGCAGATAACCGTAATTACTTTACGGGGAAGAAGACTATGAATGTAGTAACCTACCGAGGGCACATCCAGCCTGCGTTTTGACTGCTTCCTTCTCTCATCATATCCTTCAGCTTATCCCATCCTGACGAACTATCCATACCCGACCGGTTCCATTCTGTCCCATACTATCCCACATATCCTCAGCATGAGCCTGTCATAAGCATGCGTGGACCTTTCCCGAGCCTGCGTCACCTCTACCTCGGCCTACCACATATTGTTGATTCCATCACATCCCTGCTCCTTATTGGAGCGCAGCCTCAAAGATGTGGCATCCCCGTGAAAGGGGTCCTATTGTTGTTGTTATTATTATTATTATTATTATTATTATTATTATTATCATTATTATTATTATTTATTTTTATTTATTATTATTATTACTATCATTATTACCATTACTCCCATCCATATAATATTGTTGGGACTACCGTACCATGAAACATACCCATTTGTCCCCCCATATAACGTTCTTTCTTTCCTCACATTCTTCAGTACTCCCAGAATCTTCGCCCCCTCATCCATCCTGTGACTTACTTCCGCTTCCCTACCTTGTCCACTCCCAGGTATCTAAAACACTTCCTTCAACTCACATCTCACCAAACCTGTCCCTCAACCCTGCTGAACGTAATAACTTTGCTTTATTCACATATATTTTCAACCTCCTTTCATACACTTTTCCAGATTCAGTCACCAGCTTCTGCAGTTTCTCTTCGAATCTGCCACCAGTGCTATATCATCAGCAAACAACGACTGACTCGCTTCCCAGGTCCTCTTATCCACCACAGACTGCATTCTCGCTTCATCTCTCCAAGACTCACATTTACCTCCATAACCACCCCATCCATAGACAAACTGAACAACTAAGGTGACATAACACACCCCTG
Source organism: Panulirus ornatus (assembly GCF_036320965.1). Lineage (NCBI taxonomy): Eukaryota > Metazoa > Arthropoda > Malacostraca > Decapoda > Palinuridae > Panulirus > Panulirus ornatus. The sequence goes on along the minus strand of NC_092224.1, from coordinate 81,403,743 downwards.
TTACAGACCAACCTTCTCACTGTTTCTAGCAGCTTTCCTCTCACACCATATATCCATATATCATTGAGACCCACAAGACATCTGTTAATTCTGTCATACGTGTTGTCCAGATCCACGAATGCCTTATAAAAATCCATCTGTTTCTTTATTTCTCACACTCATTCTTCAAAGTAAACACCTGATCCACACATCCTCTACAACTTCTAAAACCACACTGCTTCTCCCCAGTCTGATGCTCTGTACCTGCCTTCACCCTCTCAATTATTACCCTCTCATAAAACATACCAGGTACACTCAACAACTTTATACACCATGATCCATGTATACATTGAAAATCCATACCAACCAATCAACAAGACAGTCACTAAATTCAACTGCAATACCATCCCCTTCAGCCGTCTTGCCACACTTTATATTACACAAGGCTTTCTTCACTACTTGTCTCTTCACCAAACCACTTTCCATGCATATATTCATCAACCCCCTTCCAAACCATCTAATGCTCCCTAAAGTTTGATTATGATCTCTCACCCTAACTTTCATTTGCCTTCGTTTTCAACCCTTTCACCTTCTTGACCTCCTGCCGCTTTCTCTCATACATATCCCAAACATTTGCAGTCCTTCCTTGGGAGTACTGCCCAAACGCCTTTACTTTTTCATGCCACCGCACACTACCCTTTCTAATCTGCCCACTTCCCAGCCTTCATATACCATGTGCATTTCTCGCACATGCCAGCACTACTTTCCTAAATACCTCCCACCCCTCAGCCACTCCTCTTGCTTCGTTTGAACTAACCTTTTGCCATTCTACACTCAATCTCTCCTGTTATTTCTTCCCACAAGTCGTTTTCCCAAGCTCACATACTCTCACCACTCTTTTCTCACAGACAATGTTTCGTCTTTTTCGAAAACCTCTACAAATCTTCATTCACGACTACACAACAATAAAGTAATCAGATATCCCACCAGCTCCCCCTCAGAACATTTATTATTATCATTATTATTATCATTATTATTATTATTATTATTATTATTAGTATTAGTATTATTATCATTATAATTATCTTGAAAATCCTTGAGGCCCCAACGTATCCAGGGCTCTCCTGAGCAACCCTTGCCCATATCATCCAATCACAACACAACGCTGTACCTTCGAGCCAGACTCAACCTTCGTCCTCTTCCTCTCTCCACTCTCACCCCACCATCTCCCTCCCTCCTCTCCTCTTATCCCAGCCCATCCTGTCTCCTCCAACTTGCCTCATCCTCATCGTGCACCCAAGGTAGGAGGGAAGGCTCCGAGGAATCTGGCCAGCCATCACGTAATCATTCATTTTACATATATATTGAATGTCAATACTGAGTGAAAGCTCTGAACGCCGCATAAACTCTGACGAAATTGGCATAAACTTTGACGAAATATGCATTTACTCTGACGAAATGCGCATGGTCATAGGGGGGTAGAAATTCGCATGAACGAAGAAAACCGTGTGATATAAAGTGAACTTGGGGGAACAGACAGCTGTGCTGCAGAACTGACCATGTGATATAAAGTGAACTTGGGGAACAGACAGCTGTGCTGCAGAACTGACCATGTGATATAAAGTGAACTTGGGGAACAGACAGCTGTGCTGCAGGACTGAGTGGGAAGACAAACGTCTTCAGCTGTTTTTTTCAGCGGTTTTGAGCTCTTAATTTCTCCCCGCACGATCTGTGGCGTCTTTGGTTATCACCACCCACAGCCAGACCACACCCGAGATATGGACACTGTCTAGACGGTGCTGTGTGTTCCACGAGACGAGGGTCGAGTGCCGGAGAGCGAACAGTACGGGCAAACTAGCGCTTTTGATAAGGATTAGTATAGATAGATAGACGATTCATGATTACTTAAAAAAACTTCCTAGGTACTTCGGTAGCACGAGACTACGTTACTTCCGGTGGCAGGGAACCGTAGACTCCTTTGGAATGAGAATTTCTTTGAAGAAACTGTAGTCCTAGTGATACAGCCTCACCAAAGGTGACTTTTCACACGCGGTGTAACCTCGAGCAGGCGTAGTCTGGTAACACACACACATTATATATATATATATATATATATATATATATATATATATATATATATATATATATATATATATATATATATATATTAGTATAAGTTGGGAGCAGGTTTTCTCTTAATGCACATAGCATTGAACACGACAGTATATTTACATCTGTCAGTCTTTTTTTATGTTCTATAATTTTCTCAGTAGTGTTCTACCATTCGGTGGGGCTTAAGCACCAGCTGTTCAAAATTATTCATTATGTTTCAACGAAGCTTTCGCCTTCACAGAGGCGTCATCAGGATTCTACAAAAAAGAGAGGAAAAAACTGCGTCTCAAGACTTGGATATATGTAAAAACGCAAACAACATGTCAATAAGAAACAAACACAGTACACAGAACGTAAAACGTGAGGGAAAACACGATAAGCAATACAATTTAACAATATTATGACGGTTAGTATAATCTACAGCCTTAAAACAAAATATTGATACAGAAATATAGAAAAACTTACAGGAGAGGAAAACACAGAACACTCTTACATGAAGTAGGAATATAGACGGTCCATCACTAAATACTCTTTAAGTTAGGCCAAAGGAGATTGTCATTGTCCGCATGTGGCGTTGAGGTCAGGTCGGGCTCGTCTGACCTTCGTAACCCAGGACAGGGTTGGTCAGTGATTCGTTCTCCCTAACATGAAATGTCGGACTCGGTAGCTTGTGCTGTAGTCAGTGACGTGTTCCCATCTGTATTACAACGACGTTTGGTCTACGTCCTTCTGACGGGCCATCAGAGGCCATCATGTTTGTCTGGATGTTGATGACAGGTGCTTCCTCTCTAATGTGAATGGCTTCTGATATGTGTGGTCTCCTCAGATCACTGCAGTTAGTCATGCTTCTGGTGTTATTCACTATAATCTCCCTCGTGAGTGTCTTGCCATGTTCATGTTCATGATGTTTGATTCCATCTTCTTGTAATTGGAGCGAGAGGCGGGCGTCGGCTCAGGGTGCAGGTTGTATGTCAGTTGTAGGTTATGTGGTGAGGCTCACAGTTCCAAACGTGACATCGGAGTTCATATAACACAATGGTATGTTTCACACTTCCAGAACGACCTACCATATTGTTGTTCATGACCAGCCAACATGTTTTCGGACTGTTGTAGTGTATTATCAGACTGAATAACCTTGTCTACATCAGTCGCTTTGCAGTTTCTGGCCACAATATCTCGCACGATCTTCTCGTCCTATGGATGTGTCGTTCGTAAATGTGTTCCTGTAGTCAACATTAATGCTCTCACGTTAGGTCGTCCGTTTGCCCCGAGATGTTGCTCTAGCATGCTGTTCACACTGGTGTCAGATTCACTATTTGAATATCTCGTTAATTAACAGCTGCCGGACACGTCGAAGTTCTTGGCGTAGGAGTTACCAAGTTGTGCACACCTTGATCTCTCTCTCTCTCTCTCCTCACGTATGCGCGAATGACACACCTCTTGTCATTTTGAGTGTCATTCGAGCATACGTAAGGAGAGCGATCAAGTCGTATGCTCAACCTGGCGACTGATATAACCAGCCATGAACACCGTCACCTCATCCTTGATAAACACATTTCCTTTTACCCCAACGCCGTACCACCTTTCGTCTTGCACAGACTTTCACCGCCTCATTTCTATTCACAGTCCCACTCGTAGTGATTCTCACTCCGTATGCCAACTCGCCCCAAAGACATCAGATCCTCCACTTTAACATATAAAACATTCAGCAGTTGTTTTCAAAATATTTACTTCATCTTCTTTTCACATCTTTGTCTGTTGATTCTTTCGCATCCGTTCACCTGACTGTTGCACTCATTTTTTATCCTGTTGTTCTCGTCGCACCTTTCACCTTCAAATTCTTGTTCTTATACGGTCTGAAATTTACCTCAAGCTCTCTCGTTATCCCCCATTTTGCCTCTTCTTCATCTCTCGTGTCTTTCTCTTGACCTCCTGCCACTCACTCTTGTAATTCTCCTAATCACTCGCACTTCTTTCCTGAAGTAGTGTTTATGCACCGGCCTTCTTTGTTTCAACGGCATTTAGCTTTCTCATTTCACCTCTCTACTCTCTCTCTCTCTCTCTCGTGCATCCACATCCCACCTTCCACATGCCATAAATTGCATCCACACACATAAGACTTCGTAATTACCTTCCTGTTCTCCTCTACTACACTTGTTACATTTACTCTCGCTATTTACCACATTTCATCTAGGCTCTCCTGGTATTTCTGCAAACAGGTCACTTTCGGGAGCTTACTCGTTTTCTCCACCTCTTTAAGACGTGTGTTAAATCCTCTTTCCTTAAAATACAACTCCCACTCTCGCCTCCACCAAGGGATGATCACACATTTCACCTATTGACACTTTAAGCACGATCATATCCACCAGCCTTCCCTTCGCACACATTTGATTTGACGCATAAGCCCTCACTGCCCTTTGACCCCAACCTCCCTCTCCTACGTATACTCTTGTGCACAGCTTTTCCAGAACTATACCTTCACGATCACCATAGCATAGAACTGGACAACGTTTTCACCATTTCCATTTGCATCAGCTACCCTGTGCTTCCCAGTCGTTCCCTCAGTTGCCACCTCACACCATCCTCGCATTCAGATCCCCTAGTACCAAGATTCGATCCCCCACATACCAAATCGCTCAGTCAGCTTGTAACCACAAAATGCAGTACCTTCTTGGTTTTTCCCCCTGATTTTTGTTAATGGTGAATCACCATGAACACTGTTTATACTCCTGCCGTCATATCAACCCCACATTAACCTTGTTATAGTCACTACCTCTAGGCTGTGGTCACCCCTAAAAGGGAAATGACTATTCGCGTACTATGTAATCGAATACCCTTCGTCTCACGTTGATGAGCAACGGAATCTCCATTGGTCATCTCCCGTAGGCCCACACAACCAGCAGATAGCATTTTACAGAACCTAACTGTACAACACTGAGGTATATATATATATATATATATATATATATATATATATATATATATATATATATATATATATATATATATATATATATATATATATTTCTTTCTTCTTTCAAACTATTCGCCATTTCCCGCATTAGCGAGGTAGCGTTAAGAACAGAGGACTGGGCCTTTGAGGGAATACCCTTACCTGGCCCAATTCTCTGTTCCTTCTTTTGGAAATTAAAAAAAAAAACCGAGAGGGGAGGATTTCCAGCCCCTCGCTCCCTCCCCTTTTAGTCGCCTTCTACACGGATATAAGGCATGTGAACGCGCACTACCATATAGCATACTAACCTCCAACAGCCAGGATCGAACCCGGGACCCCTCTGGTCGGGTGGTGTTTAAAGTTAAGTTTGGAGGTCGATTGCGTGGTGCTTTTTGGATCAGTTCAGTGTGTATGTTTTTTCTCATAGTTACATTTGTTTGGGATGGGAAGGAAAGGATCTGTGAGTTAAGGTTCCTGAAGTATGAGGCAGGAGTGAAGTTTTTATCCCTCCTTAGAGGTTGGTATTGGCAAGGTGCAGGAGAGTGGTTCAGGTGAGAGGGATCTCGTGTTCCTGGGAGAAAAATTGAGTGCCGAGCATGTTGTAGTGGGATTGTATCGTGAGGATCTTTCTTTCATTGTGTGAGTTTTGAGTATATGCTATTACTCGGGAGCCAGTGATTGTTCTGAGTGCTCTCTTTTGTGTGTGGTTTACGGCTTTGTTGTTTTGTTTTTTTCTTTTGCTTTTGAGAAGGTGGGAAACCAGGCAGATGAGGACTTAGTTCAGAGAGAACTGCAGGAATTGTTTGTAAAGGACGTTAAAAGATTCCCTCTCGTGTCTAAATCTGATGCCAGTTATTGTCGAGAGGAATATTTAGCTTTTGCTTTTGTGTGGATATTATTGGTGTTCGGCGTGAGCGTCATGTGTGTGTGTGTGTGTGTGTGTGTGTGTGTGTGTGTGTGTGTGTGTGTATGCAGTTGAGTAATTGTTGAATTAGAATGACAATCTATTTAATGTGATTGGAGAATGAGATGGCTTCGTACATGCTTAGAATTGAAAGAGTGATTGAAGATGTCTATGGCGATATAAACATTTTGTCCCGGATGAACCGCTGCTCCATTTCTTTGATGTAGTGCTTCATGTTTGTTATATCTGCTGTAGTATCAGGATGTTGTGATGTCATTCTGAACTCGTCTACGTGTGAGAGGACCCTCGTGTTGTGGTTAGCTTGGGGTAATGGGAGGCCCTGCAGGAAGTGATTGAAGAGAGCCGGCGAAAGCTCCTTAGGGAACTCTGTTGTCGAGTTTGAGGGTTGCACAGGTGAAGCTAACGTGGGTGTCTCTGGCATAGTGGGATAGAGTGAAATAGTCATGGAGGGTTGTGTTATGTATCTTTGGTGTGAGGATGTGTCGGGGGACGGTGTCAGCTCCTGTGTCAATATCTATAGCCTCTAGTACTGTGCACGAGTTGTGGGATTGTGGTTGGTTGAATCCATGTAGGATATGTTACATGAGCTCACTATGGTAGAGCAGTGATGAAGTGGTTGGGTCTAAAGTCATGTCGTGTAGGTAAGAATGGGATATATTGTTGCATTATGTTGTGAATCCGTTGTTCACAGTGAGTGGATACTGAAGAGTGATGTAACACAGGATGGTAGGTGGAGGGTTTGTTGGGTGGTTGTGAGGGATTTAGGACTGGTATTATGTTTGTAAATTTCAGACGTAAGGATTTCGTTGTGTAGCCCAGTGTGCTTGAAGATATCTGTAAGTGCTTGGACTGATTCTTGGCCAGTATACATATACTTTAATTTATATTGATTAAGCTCTTCACTGTCGTCTGTTTTTCTTATTTCTATTTTTCACATTGTGGACAAAGTTATTAGTTGTATCTGCTATATCCATTTCTCTTCAGCATATAAGAACTGCACACACTGTCTTCATCAATATAGTTTGCACAGTTCAATACACACTGTATACTGCAGAGTGTTAATTGGTTTTCAACGATACGTATTACTCTTAAACCATTTTAAGGGGACTGTTGAGAATGTGGTATAAGAAAATGCTATAGAAGTATAGGGAATCCTTGAAAACCATTTGAACAAGGAGCAATTATAACGGGTGGTGAATTGCTAGAACTTTATTGATTTCTGACCCCTGTTGCCAGCGAGAGGGAGGGAACAAGTCGTAGAGTTTATATCGTTTCCAAGAACCCTAGAAGTTTGAGGCATATCCTTTACCACAACTATCCTTGCAGCAACCTTAAAAGTAACAGGGTGTATGTATACAGCGTCCGCTCAGGGTAATACTACCGTCCTGACATAGGTGTGTACAGTGGTGACCTGAACCATCTTACACCCTTCGTGTCAGTTAAGTTGTAAACAGCAGCCACCTGGGGAGAGTACTGCCCTCCTGACCTAGGAGTATTGAAGTGATGGCCAGAACCATCTCACACCCTCCGTGTCAGCTGGCTGTAGACAGCACCAGCCGCCCGGGGAAGTACTTCTAACAACTTAGGGAGGGTTGAGGTGATACCTGGGACCATCTTACTCCCTCCGTGTGTAATTTGAGATTTGTTTTTTATTGTCCTTAGATGGGTTACTGCCACCCTTCGGGTGATGCTTCAGTCTCTTCTGAGCTTGCAGCAGAGGTTATTTATTGCAGGGATGGAACTCCACCTTAACACAAACTTTCCATCACCTCTTGATTCTCCTCTTACTATTTCTATGCCCTCTCCCTATACTCTCTCTCTTCGTACAGTCCAAAATCCATTTATCTCTGGACACAAGCAAAGCAGATGGATCAGATGGCATCCATCCTCATGTTATGAAGGAGTGTGTGCCGCTGAGCTTACGCCTGTCCTTGCCTCGTCTGCTCCGCTTTTGTCTAAAAGCTAAAGCATTTCCATCTTTTGTACATCTAATGGAACACATTATCAGAAAGAAGACGGATTTTTCTGACCCATCCAACCATCGTCCTGTTGCTTTCACTTTTGTTAATTCCAGAGTTTTTGAATCTCCGTCAACTCTCAAGTTCTTGAACATCTGGAATCTCCGTATGGCAAGATCAGTTGGTGACGTCATTTCCTACCTTACTCATGTATGGTCATCATCTGTGAGGCACTTCTGAAAATTCTATGTCGTAGTTCTGGATATATCAAACGCTTTTCCGGCGAGGGTATAGCGTCAGGAGCTCCTCTCCATGATCCTGTATTCTGGCTTTCCTCCTTCACTCTGTTTTCTCATATTTAGCTTCATCTGTGGCTCTTCTGTCTCTGTGATTATCGATGACTCAACCTCTTCCTTTTTCCTCCATCAACAACGGTGTCCCTCACGATTCGGTCCTCTCCCCAACAATCTTCCTCCTATTTTTATCAACGATTTCCTTTCTTCAGCAGATAACCAGATGCGCTCTCACAGTGACATCTCAATTTCGTATTCCTCCAATGCCTTCAAATCAGATCCATCCTCTCTTGCTCTTACCTGCATGTCTTTCCGCCACAACTGTCTAAATAAACTCAGACTTGGATGCAATTTTTCTCTGGGAAGATGAAGCCTATTTAGAGGTTTAATGACTCTAACATCCATTTATGTCCACATATCATTCTAAAATCCCTCACCATTCTTTTCTCCCTTTTGTTGGACCTGTATCTCCACGAGCCAGCATGACCAACGTATTCGCTATCACAAGAACATCTAACATAGCGTGAAAATCTCACGGCACACATGTAGTTACATCTACCTTCAAGAAACTGTGACTCCTTTTCAGGTGCCTCCGTCTTTCCTTTCGAATAGTTGCACCAGTTTTACGAAGGTATTGATCCTTACTTGTATGGAGCACTGCCCTTCTGTCTAGGTTAGGTTATAGTTGTACGTATTAACTAGACAGTCGAGTTCAAAGTAGTCTTGACTTTTCGCCTTTCTCAATCTGACCTCGAAGTTTGACTCACTGGCTTTGTACTGTAGTGTTGGTTCACATTTCCCTTCATCGACAGATCGTATTCTAGTTTTTGCTCCCGGGAGCTGGCTGCTCGTGTGCCCCTCCACCATTATCAAGACTGCAAAAATACCCGGCAAGCTGCCACGTCACTTGATTACTGTGTGGCCGTCAGCGACTCAAAGATAAGCTGTTGTATCGTCTGTTTTTCTCCTTACACCGCGATGCTTTAGAACTCCTTACTCCATCATGTCTTTTCCCTTTCCATCCCCTCGAAAATCTTGAGAATTACTCCTCGTTTCTCTTTTCTCTCTCTCTCTTTAAGCCTTTCTGTATTGTAATTCAAACCTCGTATCTTTGTAGACTTTTGCCCGTGACTGAAGTTCCAACGTTGAAAAAAAAAAAATAAGCATAAGAACGAAGGATTACATGATGAAGACAACCCAAAGTGTCGGCAAAGCAGCTATGATGGTCAGAAACATGGATAAGGCAGTTCATAATTTGTTTCGGGTCACTGAGAATGGCAAACGTGAGGGCCTCAAACCGCCACTCCTTCCCCCTCCACCCCCTCCACTCCACCACCACCACCACCACCACCCCAGCAACCGCCACCCTAAACCCACAATGCGTCCATTTTTTGTATCTGTGTGGAGGGGTTTGAGTCCCTTCTTGTGGCACAAGCGGAAATGCTCTGAAATGAGGACCTCAGCTTGAAGTGGTGAGGATGACTCAGCCTGACAATCTAGAATGTCAAAGAACTTTACAAAAAAAAAAAAAAAAAAAGAGAAAAAAAGAATAAAAGTTTGTTGAGTTAGGAGAGGCGTACGTGAAACAGAGAAAGAAAATTTGCTGATAGTTTGTAGAAAAATAACCTGAGCCAGATGACATCAAAGTTTGGAGACTCATTGTTTAGGAGGCGTGGCAGCGGGCGTGTTTGGATTGGAATAACTGACGACTCCAACTCTTCTGGAACGGAATCGTGGAGATCTATTTCATAAGTAGAGTGACGTAAAGATAACCAGTTAAAACATCAGTAGATTCATAAGTCTCATAGAGAAGTAAGATATGGAGAGCTAGATCCATGAGTCTCATTGAGAAGTAAGATATGGAGAGCTAGATCCATGAGTCTCATTGAGAAGTAAGATATGGATAGATCTACTTTTTTGGTGTTCAACAGAAGAAATGTTACTGGAAAGACCGAAAAATATGAATCAGATTAATGGAAGAATGGTGCTGCTAGGACATACGAAGAGCTCGTACAGTTTCCATCTTTGTATTCAAAGTGTTTCGAAATTTCAGTGAAAAATCGAGTTGCGAGATTAGAGTGTGAGGAGTGATAAACTGTAAGGCGAAGATGAGGGTAAGGTGTGTGCCGTGGGTGCATGGAGACCATAGGGAGACCAGCCTGGTTGCTTTGTTTACATGAGAAGAAGGTAAGACGTGAAGTCACGACTTAGGGAAAGGATTATGGTTCCGGGAACCACCTGAACTGTCTCAGGTCGGAACAATAGTACTTCCCAGAAGTTGTTGTATACGGGCAATTTTGTTTTGCACCTGTCTACCTAATTGTCTCATATACTGGTAATTTCAACCAGGGACCTCTTTCTAAAGCCTCGGGTAGTCCAAAGCTGTGCAGTTTCTAGTAGCAGGGAAATGTGCACTCCTTTGGAGTTAGTTCTTTGAAGAGACCGTACTCCCAGTTACTTAGAAAGAATATACGTATAATAAAGATTAGAACCAACGTAGGAATAAAAAGGAACGTTCCTGTGGCCGAGTTTTACGAATTATATTCTCATCATTGGGTCTATTAAGAGAAAATAGATATACATTTTACGAATACACAAATCTTCAAGCATATATTAGACGAATACAAGAGCATGAAAAGTGCACTATAGGTTAAAACACGGTATGTAGAAACGAGGCTTGGAAAAACAAACAGCATCATATCTGAAATGGATAAATGAATGAGTAAATAAGTTATATGATTTCGTTACAAAACTACAAATTTTTAAGTGGAGTCAGACCAAGCCAAAGAATATTGCGTAGTAATACATGAAATGAAATAGGAGGTTTTTAACAACTGCAGTAAGGAAAATGAGGAGATAAAAACAACAAGTGTCCCTCACCGCTAGTTTAAAAGCACGGTAATACATTAGGCGTGTACAGCCGGGAGCCGGTAGAGGGTTTATTGAGGTGGGCGAGAAGCCCCTTGCTATTTTTAAGCTCCATGTCTGAAGGGAAGTTTGACGAGACGTTTTTTTCTTTAAATACTCCGAGTCACGTCTTAGGGGTCTTTCAACACACGCCTGTGTACCCTTGTGGTGGAGGAGGTGACTACGTACTCCTGGCGTTACCTCAGCGAAGACATCGAACACTCGCCATTCAGTTACCCTGCACTACATCCTCGCACACAACCCTGCACTACATCCTCGCACACACACACACACACACACACACACACAAGACCCGCACACATCCCTAGGTTTTATGACCTCTGGTCTCGCCCGGTGGACGTGGTTGGCTTCCTTATCGCAGCGGGAGCCTCATAAAGATAGTAGGAATCCCCAGGGGGCCAAGAAGTGAGTATATATATATATATATATATATATATATATATATATACCCAACGCAACCCAACCTCCATTGAACTGTCGTCTCATATGCCACCAGGAGTCCACGGAGATCCTAAGACGAACTTGATCCTACCCTCAAATTTAGGATCGAAGTTTCTAACCACTGTACAGTTAATGTGTGGTCATCCGCTCTTCCCTGGACGCACAGACCGAGTGGGTTAACCCAACCTGGAGAAAATGGCCTTAGATTTCCTTCACCAAGTCGCACCCTGTGGAAGGGAGAGTCACCTATAAACTCCTATGGACTTGCTCCTCGCTGTTCTCATCCTGAACCTTCTAGACCTGTCTTGACCTACGCATGCCTCGGGTTCGCGTAGGCCCTCGCCTTCCAGGTCTTATCTACCTTGAATACCACTATGTCTTCGGCAAACAAATGGCCGACCAATATGGCTGTTACGCTCGGAGCTCGAGAAGATCTGTGAGGTTAAATGGCATAGTTTCAAGATGTCTTACTTCTGCCAATTATCCAGCTGAAAGAGAACCTCTCCCGCCTCCCCAGGGCCTCATGGAATTGGCAAGCGGCCCGGCGGTGTAACATCATACGCCTGGAACAGAGGCAGGCGGCGGAGGGTGAGGGGTCTATACGTGTGCGCGCCCCCTCACCTTCCAGCCGATACATATTCAAAGACTTGTTTCGGAAAGTCAAGGGTGGTATACGGGCTCCCAAAGGAACAGCAGAGGAGCACCAGGTATATACATAAGAGAACCGTAGAGCCTCAATAACATTTTCTTGCGATTGGTTCGGAGACGCAGGGACCCTGAGGGAAGAATGCCCTTCAGTTTCTGAACGGGCCTTGGACCCCGGTTCATGGCATCAAGTAAGGACGAGGGAGAGAGGCCAGGGGGTTTCATTTCAGCGCCTCAGTAGAGCTATCCAGCGAGGGAACGTGAGCCTCATTATCTGCTCAGGCTCCCACTCAAGGGAAGGAGGGCGACTCAGCAACCCGTAATTTGAACCGATAGTTTTAAGACTTTTCCAGTGATCTTTGTCAGTTCTTTCAGACAGCAAATGCATATATATATATATATATATATATATATATATATATATATATATATATATATATATATATATATATATATATATATGCGCCCATACACGCACATATACATACATATACACAGACATATACATATATGCACTTGTACATATTCATACTTATCTTCATCCATTCCTGGCGCCACCCCGCCCGACAGCATCGCTACCCCCTGCTTCAGCGAGGTATCGCTAGGAAGACAGACAAAAAGGCCATATTCGTTCACTCTCAATCTCTAGCTGCCATGTGTAATGCGCCAAAACCACAACTCCTTATCCACATCCAGGCCCTACAGAATACATTCAAAGTACTCCCCCCATCTCTTCTTCACCTCATCTCTACCTGTTCCCAATTCCCCATTTTCACTCGTCACTGATGTTTCCGTTTGTTCTCTTGTCATTTTTCAGTCTAGTAACCTTCTTCTAAAACATTTTCCTAATTTCCTGATGTGTGTAGGTACTCGCTAACCCCAACTCCCTTTGCCTCTTTTTTACAGCTCCTTCACCTTCCTTTTGACCTAGTGCCTCTTCCTCTTGTACATCCCCCAATCACACGCACTTGTTCCCTGCAAGTAACCCCCATACACCTGTCTTTTCTCTTTCACAAGGAACTTAACTTGGTCATCCCACTACTCACTACCCTTCCTCACATGCCGGTCTCCTACCTTCCACATGCTGCACAATTCTCTTGCACAAATCAGCAGTGCTTCCTTAAAATCCTCCCACTCTTCACTCACTCCCCTAGCTTCGTTTACTCTCAGCTTTTGCTATTCTACACCCAACCTCTCCTGGTATCTCCTCACACAATCCTCTTTCCCAAGGTTACTCATTTTTAAAACCCTTTTCCCATCCAAATAATTTCCTCCTTCTTGTGTGCATATATATATATATATATATATATATATATATATATATATATATATATATATATATATATACATGTGTGTGTGTGGAAAGAGAATATCATTTCATTTGTATGGGAAGAGGGTGGTAAAGTCATTGAGCTTGGAACTTTTAAAATGTTTTTGTGAAGAGATACCAGGAGAGGTTGGGTGTAGCATGGGAAGAAAAATGCGAGTAAACGAAGCTAGTGGAGTGAGAGAAGAATGGGAGGATTTAGGAAAGTACTGCCGACATGTGTAAGGGAACTGTGAGGCATGGGGAAGGGAGGAGACGGGCTTATGATAAAGGATTGTGAGTGGTGGGATGACGATGTTATGTTGCCAATGAAAGAGAAAAGACAGATGTATGGCGGTTACTTGCAGGGAAAAAGTGTGAGTGATTAGGGGATGTACAAGAGGAAGCTGTGCTAGGTCAAGAGGAAGGTGAAGCAGCTGAAAAAGAAAGTAATGGGAGCTGAGGCGAGTGAGCATTTGTGAACATCAGGAAAATTAGGAAAATGTTTTGGGAGGGAGTTGATACATTCAGAAAAAACAAGCAAACAAATGGACACATGTGTGAAGGGTGCACATGAGGAATTGGTAACAGGCAGAGATGAGGTGAAGATGAGATGAAGCGAGTATTTTGAATATGCTAGACGATATGGTGACAGATGTTGGGTGTTTGGGTCGAGGAGGTACGTGGAATGAGAAAGACATGGAGAGTGGTTTAGTTAAGAGAGAAGAGTTGGTGAAAGCCTTGCGTAAGAGGTAATGTGGCAAGTCATCTGGAGCGGAAGGGATTGCTGTTTAATTTCTCAAGAAAGTAGGTGACTGCGTTCTTGATTGGTTATATGGTGAGGTGCATAGGATTGGCGGAAGGCCGGTATAGTTGCCATTGTTTATATAAAGGCAAGGGAGACAAAGTTTAGTTTTCGCATTATAGAAATATATGTTTGTTAAGTGTGACTGTTAAGTTGTATGGGAGAGTGGTGATGGAAAGGATGGTGCCATGCACGGAGTATTAGATTGGGAAGGAACAAAGTGGCTTCAAGAAAGGTATAGAGGATGTGTGATACTGTGTTCTTTTGGAGAAGGATTTTCATTTGACTAGGTAGTGCCAGTTTTCAATTTGTCGTTTATTGGATAGGATAGTGATAGTGTTGCTTAGAGTTTAGAACTGTTCTCTGATTTGTACTGATGGTGAGTTGTTCTGTCCGAGTCGGTGTTCTTTGTGATGGGACGTTTGGTTTGTCTCATTAAGTGGTTATAACATGCTTTTCTTTGCTGGATGTCTTGATGTTCATGAAGCATGAGATAACATGATTTAGGGACAGATAGACATAAAGGTAGACTGACAGAAATTTGTGGACAAATTGACATAAAGGTAGACAGACACAAATTTAGGGACAGATAGATATGAAAGTAGACTGACAGATATTTAGGGACTAATAAACTTAAAGGTAGACAGACAGGAATATAGATATTTTTCTCTTTTGCTATCAGTTCAGTAATTATTTTTCTCCATTCATTTGCATAGTTATTGAATAATTCACATTAAGCTTGAGACACCATCTGCTTGCAGAAAATATTCCACTTCAAAACGAATTTCATTTATTTCTTGAAAATTTGTATTGTGAATATGATTACAATTTGAACTCAAATTACTGAAATGATAAAAATCTCATTATACTGTAGCTTGGAGGGCGAGGCTGATCATCTTGTGAATACCATAATTGTATTTTTGCAATTTGTCATGACTCATGTTTCTAGAACTGCAAGTGTTTATGAGAGAGGCGGCCATACTACAGCCAAGCCACTGAGGTCATTTGCATATTCTTGTATTTGTATTACAAGGCTTTTGAATATTCCGACATAAACATTAGATAGTGCAGCTCATGGAGCTTATTCTGGGCGAGGCTGAGGAGGAGGAGGAAGTTCAAGTCACAAGGACAACCAAGAGCTCTCTCTCTCTCTCTCTCTCTCTCTCTCTCTCTCTCTCTCTCTCTCTCTCTCTCTCTCTCTCTCTCTCTCTCTCTCTCTCTCTCGTAAAAAATAAGGTTCAGTGATTAGATGCTGCCGAATGTGAGGGTTACACACTTCTAAGCTGTAGGATAAGACGTATGGTATATGGTTACGACAGAAAACAAAAACAGTAAAAGACCATATAGCCCATAACCTCCCTCACACCATTTCATGTTCAGCTCTTCCCTATATTGACCCTGTCATCATCAACCTACCCCATCCTGACTCATAACCAATCCCCAACGTCTCTCATCTTGCCTTAACCTGTGTAATATAATCCACTACCCACAGCCCCGTCCCACACCATCCTCGAATCCTGCCCCGGCCTGTCCCATCCTCGTTATGAATCATCGTAAGACAAGGAGGGTCGTAAGTCAGGGCATCTCCCTCGTCGTACAGTTCTTATCTTTACGTGTATATTCACTGTCAATACTCATTTGAATTTCTGAATGCTTAATGAACCCTCATGAAATTCGAATAAAGAAGACTCTGAATACATTACGGGATGAAGTGGTGTAAAAAAAAAAAAAGAAATAAGAACGGACGTTCTATAGCAGTGGTGAGATGATTGTAGATTCTTTAGCTGTTCTTGCAGCAGCCATGCGCTTCCCGCTGAATGTTTGGGGCTCCAGGCACCATCTTGAGTCCCTGTACACGTTAGTTGTCTGCTATCAGCCATGTCCTCTAAGCGAGCCCACTCACCCCAGACAAACAATGTCTAGATTCTAATGAGAATGAGGAAGAGACGTTGAATGTTAGACGAAGTAATTATGGGCCTGGTCCGTCCTTTACATATATATATATATATATATATATATATATATATATATATATATATATATATATATATATAAATATATATATATTGCAAGAGGTCACAGTGATGCGTGTGATCTAGTATATGCATAAAACCACAGGAAAATGAAACACGATAAGTTCCCAAGTGCACTTCCGTGTATGATCACATCGTCAGGGGAGATACAAGAATGAGATAGAAAACGTAGAACAGTCAGTTGAGATAGAAAACGTAGAACAGTCAGTTGACATACAAGGAGACGTATTTAAGACACCATTGGTAAACAAGCGTTACCGGATGGTGGTGTTCTGATCTGGCATCATGCCTGTCATAGAATTTGTATGATACGGACAGGAAAAAGAGCTGTACAATTTTTGCCTTCGACAGAGGTATCCAGTTTGTATTGACCTTCACTAATATTAATGTTACAGTTCTTTATGTATTTGATAATAGAGGATTCAGTTATATTTCTTGTGGTAAAGGAGTTACTGCTGTCTCTAAAGGATCAAATGGAGTGGATGTGGTTGTGGTGTCGAACTGTAATTGGGGTACAAGGGATCTTCGGTGGCAGGAGGTGACTGTGTTAGTGCAGTAGCTTCTTTCTGAATGCCTGGATGGTAGATAAAGAGAAAGACCAGACAGGAGAAGTGTAAGTGGGTTTGGGAAAAATGAAGGTTGTTCAAAAGTTTTCTTCGAGTTCCAGAACAAGGAATTCGAGTGTCTTAAACTTCACGAAGAATCTAGAGACGATAGCTGGAAGGTTTATTGATGGTATCGGCGGCGTGTTCCTCCTTACTTAGTTCATCGTCCAAAGTGACAACGAGAAGCTTCTTGGACTAACTGACTGACTGACCAATCTGGAGGAGTCTGAGGCCCAGCAAGACTAGCAGGGGGGTGAGGCAGGTATGCGAGCGAGGCTCGTATGCCTGACTACTACAGTCTTGGTTTGGTTGAGGGTAACGTAGAGATGGCTGTGGTCTAAGTCTACGTAGCATTCTTAACGCTGATAACCAGCAGTACGGTCGTCGACGTAATTCCATCGAGAGCAGACGCATGTATCCAGACACCACTGATAAGAACGTAGAAGGATAATCACCCAGTAGGAGGCCTCATGTGAGGTACTGGAGGGTTGAGTTTGCTCCATCGGAAGTGTTAAACCCGATGACTCTCGCCGAAGAAAGCCTGCGCGCCATGGCATGGGTCTCTGCTTAGCTGTTTGTTGCTACATGAGACAACACTCATACTTTAGCCTAGCCACCAAGATGTTTGTTGTGATATTTTTAATGCCAGTTTCTTGTATACTGCAAAACTGTTACAAGAACCAATGTGCTGTTTTTATCTTGGGTAAAGCGCAGGGGAAGTCGATAGTGGTCTCTTATGTGGTGGAATAAGACTCAGTCATGAGGAGGTGCTGGTAAATGAGACGAGCACAATACACGAGAGACTGTCTAGTTACATGAAAATATATGACCCATTAGGTGCATTAATCTACCTCAGCTTTGCCTGCCTAGATCTGCCTCAGTGTAACTCATCCTCTCCTCAGCCTATCCTAACGTGCATCGACTAGCCTCACTATCCCTCCCCTGGACTAGCCTCACTCTCCCGCTCCGGGATTCCCAACTTCTTTTTGGAGACCCAGTTGCCTCAGCCCACATCAACAGCCCATGCAAGGTGACTTCAATTTTCCGCATCCTTCTCATGCTTGTATTGATCCTCCAAGCAATCTATCCCCAACCCCTTTAACCTCCCTGAATCTGCCTCGACTCATCTCACCCCCAACACAGCTCACAAGAACCTCCTTTTAACCTCCCCTGAACTTCACATCCCCCCCCATTAACCTCACCCACCCTTTCCTCAGCCTATCTCCAGCACTCCCAGCCTATCTCCTTGCCTCAACCTCACCATGAGTCAGAGGATGAGGACAGGAGGCGTCTGCGTCATGCAGTCGACCTCTTTACGTATGTATATAACATATATAGAAATTCAATACTGAATGACAGCCATGAATGCGGAACAGAAAAAAAAAAAAAGATATCTGACGAAATGCACATAAACAAAGGGACCATTGAATGCGTCGTGAGATGAACTTTTGGCGAGGGGAAACAGATATTCTCCTGCGTTAACGGGGATGGTTGGAGAGTCTTCATCTGTTGTGCAGCAGCCCCGCCCCTCCCGCCCACCCCAGCATCCACTACAGAATATATTGAGTCTCTGGACTCTCTCTAGTTTGTCTTATATCAGGCATGAACTCGCAGCGGGCGTGCACTCCAGACAGTCAATACGAGGGATGTGTGTAAGAGAGAGAGAGAGAGAGAGAGAGAGAGAGGGAAAGAGAGAGCGGGAGATGTTGATTCCCGGAGAAAGATAAATGACTGCCCTGGTCTGAGTCATACACACACACACACACACACACACACACACGCACACACACACACACACACACACACGGGCCTCTGGGTGGCATTGGTTAGCCTTGCTGACTATGAGTCAGCACGGGCCAGCCCGGACGGGAACCTGCATGGGTTCCATTCATGGGAATGGCAGTCGGGAGTCATCCTCCCCTTCCGTTACACACAGCAGTCATCCTACACAGTGACTACAGTGACTGGAACCATTTTCCTCCTTCACCAAGCTGTTACTGCCATCAGTATACATGGGTCAGTGGCGAGTGTGGACAACGAGTCATACACTAACAAGGTCCAATTCTCTCTAACAATTTGGCGGCAAGAAGTCACAAATCAGCGATACACTGTTGATGTCAAATGAGTCCAGTATGGAAAACAGATGAGTGAGTGTTTAAAGGGAATTATCAAGAACAAATTCCACGGTTTTGGCAGCTGTAGCGACAAACTGTACGTGATCATAAATCTTTAAGATAACAGATGAAAGTTTGAAGAAACGTCCTGAGGTTACATCATATACCTCAAGATAATGATAACCCATTCAAGATTTTTCTGAACGTAATTCATTTGTTCAGTCGTCTGTGTGAGGGACATGCCCTTCAGCAATCAGGTAGTGACACGGGTACCTCCACTACAACATGATCCACGCACTCAAAACACGACGCCACACACACACACACACACACACACACACACACACACACACACACACACACACACACTCACACACACACGTACCTTAGGCGAACCTACTGAGAAAACAACAAGCAGGACAGACAGGGGGGGAAAACAAGAATATCCCAAGCACTTACAGCAAGGCCAATGGACTGCAAAACTTGAGAAGCCAGTCATTTGCATACGAGCAAGTGTAGCCTGCCTCTCTCTCTCTCTCTCTCTCTCTCTCTCTCTCTCTCTCTCTCTCTCTCTCTCTCTCTCTCTCTCTCTCTCTCTCTCTCTCTCTCTCTCTCCCCGACCTGCAAAATGCAGGATCATCACGAGAGACATTAAGACTGTCGGCCAGCTGTTATCCCCGTGTTGCTAGGCGGGCCTCGGGCACACGCGGGGGAACGACTCACCAGGAGGACAGCTTCCCTCCCGCCACTCCGGTGACTGAGCCCAGAAGGACAGCACGAGGGGTACAGAGCCGGGGCAACACGGTACACAGAAGTGGGAGGTACAGAACAGGGACAACACGGTACACGGAAGTGGGAGGTACAGAGCCGGGGCAACACGGTACACAGAAGTGGGAGGTACAGAACAGGGACAACACGGTACACGGAAGTGGGAGGTACAGAGCCGGGGCAACACGGTACACGGAAGTGGGAGGTACAGAACAGGGACAACACGGTACACGGAAGTGGGAGGTACAGAGCTGGGGCAACATGGTACACACAAGTGGGAGGTACAAAGTCGGGGCAGCACGGTACACACAAGTGGGAGGTACAGAGTCGGGGCAACACGGTACACGGAAGTGGTAGGTACAGAGCCAGGACAGCACTGTACCATACAAATAGAAGGCACAGAGCTTGGATAACACTGTACCACACAAGTGTGAGGCACAAAAGCAGGGCAAAACACTATATCACATGAGAGTGAGGCACAGAGAGCCAGAGCAACAATTGGACTACACTTAATACTTCTCAGTGACGAAAGGTGTGTGTGTGTGTGTGTGTGTGTGTGTGTGTGTGTGTGTGTGTTTGACAGAGGAGGGCATAACGAGGGTCACCAGCTGGTCATGACGTACACACACACACAAGTCATTGGAACTGAGGAAGGATATGCCAGGGAGGCGTGTGTGGTTACGACAAGACGCACGACTAATATTATTCATCCCGACGCACGTTATCTGGTCACGACAAGACAGAGGATTAACAGTATTGATCCATGTGCTTGTCAGGGGGTTGACAGCACGACACGATTGATTGTGTGATCACACACACAGACTGTTGTGTGGTTAGGGTAAGGCACTCGAGTGGTGACTGTGTGGAGGAATGCTGTGTGGTTAGGTTAAGACACTGTAGTGACTGTGTTGATTCTGAGGCGTGCTGTGTGGTTAGGTTAAGACACTGTGGTGGTAGTGTTGATCCTAGAGTGTGTTTTGTGTTTAGGTTAAGACACTGTGGTGGCAGTGTTGATCCTAGGGTGTGTTTTGTGTTTAGGTTAAGACACTGTGGTGGCAGTGTTGATCCTAGGGTGTGTTTTGTGGTCAGGTTAAGACACTGTGGTGGTAGTGTTGATCCTGATTCATGCTGTACGATCACAGCAAAACACATTAGTGACATTGTTGATCCTGGGGTGTGATATGGGGTCAGGATCAACACTGTAGTGACATGTTGATCCTTGATTAAGTGCTGTGTGCTCACAGTACTGATCCTCTGCCTTTGCTGTGTGGTTATAGAAAAAAAAGAGAAAGACTAATAAGTATTAATCCTGCGTATATTTTGTGGTTATGACAATTTTTTCATCCTTACTCACCCACCCACGTCTTACTCATCTTGTACCTGTGAGTGCTTATGACAGTCATATACAATTCAGTTGTCTGTTAGATCGTCTGTCTATGTCTAGTCTGTGTCTGTCTATCCGTAAAGAGAATTACCAATACCTGGTAAGCTCGTTATGTGTGTATGTGTGTGTGTGCGAGTGTATGTGTGTATGTGTGTGCGAGTGTGTGTGGGGTGTGTGTGTGTGTGTGTGTGTGTGTGTGTACTAAAATGTGATTCTGCGTTTGAGTGTGTGTGTTGTGATCACTGTCACTTGTTTGTTATGACTTATTTTACAGATAAGGAAGGAGCTTTACATTCGTGAGGGGTGCTATATCCCCTGCTTACATTTTTATCATATAAGTATTTGAGATTTCCACAACAACCCTCATTCAACTTCACCTTAACTAGCCTGTTCCACGAGTCCACAGCATTGTTTTTTTTGCTGAGGAAATGCTTCCTCAAGTCTCTCTCTCTCTCTCTCTCTCTCTCTCTCTCTCTCTCTCTCTCTCTCTCTCTCTCTCTCTCTCTCTCTCTCTCTCTCTCTCTCTCTCTCTCTTTCTCTCTCCGTACACTTGTCAGTCTCTTAATTACGTCTTCCTGTTCTTATTTCAAAGAACTGTATTATGTTCACGTCTTTGTGACTGACTGTAAAGTAACCATTGTGTCTCCCTTAATCCTTCTCCCTTCCAAAGTGGGCGGATCGAAGGCTTCCTATCCTCTCCTTGAAGCTCATTTTACTCGGATCTGATTCCATTCTTGCTGCATTCCTTTGGACCCTCTCCAGCAATTCTGTATGGCTCTTCCAGTGAGGAGACCAGACTGTCATGGGGTATTCCAGCTTAGGACGAATGTGGCTCTTGTATGTATTCCTGAATATCTCGCTGGCCATGCCAGTCCAACACTGTAGAATCCATCAGTCCATCTCCATTTTTCAATCGAGGATGTTGCTCCCTCCTTCGCTGGAATCCAGCAGATTCGTCACGCAGAATATATTGCTTCCGAATCCATGTTGTTTAATCTCTAGCTTCCAGATTATTTTCTCCAGTCACTTTGAGGATTTGCTCGTCCGTCACACTGGTCTGTAGACTTTGCCACCTTTTCGCAATACTGTGACTATGTTGGATCTCTTCCATTGTGTGAGAACATCGCCTTGAGTGAGGGACATGTTCACCATCACCTGTGGCTTCGAGAGGGTCTCTGGGCTGTGTCTCTGCAACATAGATGGTGAGGTGGTGTCGTCTGGTCCACGAGGTGTGTGCGAATGTGGGCTCCATCATGAGCATCCTCACTCCCACCGGAGTATTTCAGTACTTCACTCGGGTGTCGTCCCTCTCCCTGGCAGACAGCAGTGATACCTTCTTGGTATTCAGCTCCTCATTTTTTTTTATTTTTTCTTCTCTTATCGTGACAGACATGGCACGGGTAAATAACATGCCCCAATCAAGGCCATTTTCTGTGAGAGAAAAATGTCAAAGAGAATGAAAGTAGAATTTAATCAAGGCTCCACAAGTGTTTTGTAGACCTGGCTCTTAATAAAGGAAGTAAGATTACGCGAAGAGGGAGTGACAAAAGAAGGAAGAGAATTCCACAACTTGGATGTTCGAGGGGAGAGGGAGGCATCATGACAACCAGTTGTTCGAGGGAAGCAGGAGGCAGCATAACAAACATTGTCCTCATCTGTGTCAATAACCCTTACTTGTGAGTAATTTGGTTTGCACCCTTATTGTACCCATTATGGAATAGTGACATAGTTCAGGCCGTTTCTGGAATTAATTTCTGTATTTTCCCAAATATCTCACTTATTCGTTTCCTCTTGTCTTGAGGTAATCATATTTGTTCCTCTTGTATCTTTCAGATACAATCTGGCTCCCATGTTCTCTGTATCACGTCAATAGTTGTGTGTGTGTGTGTGTGTGTGTGTGTTGTGTGTGTGTGTGTGTGTGTGTGTGCGCGTGTGTGTTCCCTTCCTTTTTCACATCTGCTGAACCAGTCTTGAAACTGTTTTCTTCAGTTGATCTTCCGCTAGACTCGACCGTGAGTAACAACTCTCCGCGTTCTCTTTGTAGACGACACAGGATCTACGTCTGGTATTGGTCTATGCCCAGGCTTTGGGATTCAGCCACCCAATCTTCGTAAAAGGTTTTAATACTTCCATCCATATACCTTTCCTTATTCTATTTTCTCTTCTTCTTGTCTTGAAGGACTTCTCTCACTATGTAATCCATCTTATGTTCCAGATATTCAGATTTTCCAAGTATAGGTTCAAAGATGATGGTTTCATCTTCATGGCTACTGTGTGTAAAAAAAAATGAATACAGTTTTGATGGCAGCTACAGCCACGGCTCTCACCTTCCCGACTACATGTAGGGAGGGAAAGATGTGCTGGGCGCATTCCAGGAACTGTAACCTGCATGTATTTCACTCTGGTGCGGGTCTGATGTACCCCAGTCTGTTGCAGCTGAGGTGTTCTGAGATGAGAATATAACCTTATCGTTCTGCAAGGCTGCCCCCTTCCATCCGGATCGTTCCTTTATCATTTTCATCCAAATATTGACGTGGTTCTTTAAGTCTTCATGGAGGATTGTCTTCCAGAGGGAGTGGAGCATTGTATGTACGCTGAGAGGGATTGTTAGAGAAACCTCATCACTTTCCATTCTTCCTTAGAATGTAGTGGCTAAGGTGGTCCACAGCTCGTCATTACCTCTTGGAATTTCATGTAATCTCGCCAACAGTATGGCTTCGACCTCCTCCTCCTCCTCCTCCTCCTCCTTCGACTCCTCCTCCGAGTCCTCCTCCGCGTCTCTCTCTCTCTCTCTCTCTCTCTCTCTCTCTCTCTCTCTCTCTCTCTCTCTCTCTCTCTTCCTCGTCATCGTACATCCCACTGGGAAGACAACATATAATCTCACATTCTTGTTAAGGTCAATGGCTTCAGATACGTCTGTGATGTCTGCCTCGCCCTCATCAACCTAGTCCTCAAGCTCAAGTTCCACCTCCCAGTCCCTCCAGCAGTTCCTCACCATTTGTATACATGGTCTTTTCCCATTGGCTTTCTGTTTCTTTCTTTTATTCTCGCTCTTGAGTCCCCCAAGCGCACTCCTACCGGATTGGACTCCGCCTCTCGCGTGTGGCTCACCCTTGAATTTTTCGACCCTCTGTTTTTGTCTTGGAGTTTTCGAACTTTCATCTTTGTTCTGTTTTTTTTTTTTCTGTGTTTACTCGCTTCTGAATTTCTTGCTGTCATCAAGCGCACATATCTGTCTTAAGACTTCCCCTTTTGTTCCCCCTTATCTTAGATAATAGTTTTTCTAGGGCTTCCCATCCTTCGTGTGTGTGTGTGTGTGTGTGTGTGTGTGTGTGTGTGTGTGTGTGTGTGATTACTTGTTTTTCTTCTGAGGGGAGGGGTTCTACACTCGTGGGGCCCCATCTTTTGAACTTATATATCAAATAACTTTCTAATCATCTGTATCTTATTCATATTCATAATTCATCCAGACCATGTATACTTTATCCACTCTTCTTACACTGTACATTTAATTTCATGTTAAGGGGGGTCTGGTTCTTCTATCCTTATATCTTTCGAAGTGTTCATCGATGAGGCCATCATCAATTGGTTTAAAAACTTAAAGGTTGTGATCAGATCACCTCTTACTTTTCTCTCTTACCTTGTGAGTAACTTTAATACCTCCATCTTTTCCTTGTAATGCACCTCATTTCATCTTCCCTTTGCTGGGAGATCTTAAGAACTCTGAGATGTATAGAAAAGTTGTTCAGAAAACTGGATAGCTGCAAGAATGAGGTGGATTTCAAGACATACCTAATTTTACCGTATACGGCGAGTGAGTTTACATTCGTTGCGTCGCGTCTCTTGAACATTCTCTAATATCTTGCCACTTCTTGAATCTGCGTATGATGTCTGCATTAACCATGACCTCATTCATTCTGTTTCATTCATCTACCACTCCTATACTGTGAAACTACTTATTCAAGTCTTTTAAGAAGTTTCTTGTTTGATATGATATTAGGCAATCTGGTTGCTCTATCCTTTCATCTCTCGAAGAACTATTCTCTGCTCACTTCATCCATCATTTTGTTTCAGAACCAGTCACCCCTCACTTTCTTCTCTTCCAAGATGGGCTTATTTAAATATTTTAGACTTGCCCCGTAATTCACCTTGCATAAAACATCTACACTATGTCGGCTCTATCATCCACTTGGTCCAGACCCATAAAAGCCGCATACCTCACTTTCTCCAGGTATTTCCCCCCCAACACGTACAGTTTTCAAAGCGGGCGCTGCTCCTCACATCCTCCTCTACCTCTCCTCAAACCCACGTTGCTCTTCTGCAGTAAGCTGCTGCTGCTATGTGCATGAAGACCACTCACTTAGTCACCACTCTCCATTTCATCACCTTACCTTGTATACTCCACAGACTTAGGCTTCTACAGTTCATACATTCACTCCAGCCCTCCCTTCTGCTTCCCAGTGTCCAAGGGTTAGTCTCACCTGCCTCACGTATAGAGAGGGAATGCAAAGGAACTTAGACAGCAACAGCCCAGTGGGTCACTTATAAGCTACTTGTGATACTAGGAACTCACAAGTTAGTGTGGTAAGAGTACAAAGGCCTGGAGATATCGTAAGAAAGATTCAACCAATGAGGCGCTGGTAATGTCGGTAGTGGTCCTGAAGTTAGAGATGTTTATCAGAGATATTCTTAAAAGTATTTGTGATATGATTTCAACCACTCTTATTGGTAAATCATTTCATATGTTGGACAAATAGAACTTTGCCTCATTCGAGGTGAAACGTTGGCTCACGACAGGAGCCATGTTACTATGAGTGAAGACAGACCAATCAAGCCTCAAGTAGCAGGTTCGACCGACATTGTCGAAGCCTTTTATGTATTTGAATGCAAGTATTAGATCTCTTCTTAACCTTCTCTTTTCCGGAAATCATCTCGGTAGTTCGACTATTCGTCCTATTTACGTCGTGTTTCTAAGTATAATGACCAAGACTGACACAGTGTTCAAGATGGGGACGCGCCAGTGAATTGTAAAGAGTAAGATGATATCCGTAGACTTCAATTGGAAAGCCTTACCTATGAACCCAGGGATATTGTTCGCCCTTTGCCCTGTTTTCATGCACTACTTACTTGGCTTTAGGGTCTCGAGAGATTATTACACCAGAGTCATTTTTCCTCATTTACCTCTTGTAGTTCAACATAATTCATATTGTAGCTTTGCCTTGACGTCGAACAATCTGATTAACCATCCAACGACACTTAGCCCTTTTCACGAAACCATTGCAAAGCTTTACTATATTTCTTTCATTCCCCGTATCGTTTTGTCCGATAGTAACCACACCTGCCTCCCTGTCATCTGATACGTTCAACAGTCATGTGAAACATTCATTCTGTTTTCTTTTTACACATTTTTTTCCCTCCTATTACCACTTCCCTGTCAGTTTTCTCCTGTCGTTTTCCCCACACTATTCATCTCTGTCTAAAACAGATTCTAAGTCTCTATGACTTTAAAAGTTACTATTTTTTTTAGTTCCTCCTGACCTATTGCCACATCCTTTTGTACTCCTCTCAGTCACACTTAGTCCTTCCCTGCAGATATTATCCATAAACCTCCATATTCTCTGTTTCACTTATGATTTACCCTCCTCATTCCACCACTCACTACCTTCTCCCATGAGTCCACATCCAATTCTCCTCATACCCAGCACTTCACCTGTACTTTTGAATACTATTTCTCCGAGCAACCACCACCTCTTTTCCACTCCCCTACTTTCATTTACCTTCATCCTCTCCTATTCTTCACGCTAACTCTCCTGGAATCTCTGCACAAAGTTCACTTTTCCGAATTCGTTTACTTTCATCACTCCTTTTACACCTCTTTCATTTCTTCTTTCCATAAACCCATCACCAATTTTCATTTACGCCTCCACGAAGAAATGATCAAACATTCACGTTCATATAGAACAGCCTCCCATGCACAGTTGTTAATTAACACAATTTATTAACGCTTGTTGATCCCCAGCTCCACACACACACACCCATGTATACTTATGTATCCACCGGATAATTTCTTAAACCATGTATTCCCGGTTACCACTTCTCTTCCAGCACGAAACGCGACAAGCTTTTCCCATTTTCATTTACACTGGGTATCCCGTGTTTCTCCGCGATTGCCACATCACCCACTCTTACATTCAAGATCCCCCGACACTGTGGATCGATAACTTGCAATAAAACTGCCACAGCGGACGCTCATCTCCTCCCCAGATGCTTTCCTTCCTTCCCTCACTCCTCTCAGAACATGATGCATCACCACTAACAGTAGCCATCATCCACCTTTCAAAGTCTACTCTCATTCTAAAACGCATCAACGGGGTTGAACTTATTTCCTAAGTCTCTCTGACGCATATCCACAGTTCACTTCGCATCGGAGGAGCCGCCGCCTCATTCGCTCTTGTTCTCCCACTTCTCCCTCTAACCTCGTACTCTACCCTCCCACCAAAACATATCCATCACCACTCTGCTCTCTTACCCATCACCACCCTTGTTTCGCGCAGAGTCAGTTTTCTCTCATTAACCGATGGTTAGAATGTTGACAGTTGGGTTGTTCTCCTTTAACGTCATTGCCTTCGAGTACTTGAAGTAGCTTATGAATGTCTTTACATTGTTTTGATGTCCTGATGTTTTCTAGCATGATCCGTCTGGTGAGAGTGGAGTTTTGGTGATTCGCTATACGGTCCTGGGTTTCATTTCTGGTGGGTGTCGTGGTGATTTCTCTGCTCAGTGAGCTTCATCTCATACCAGTATAATTTCGTGTATTTCTGAGGTTTGCAACGTTCAGCTGAGCATTTGAATTCATGAGTTGTATTGTTTTGTTGTGCTTTTGGAAAGATTAAGAAGGGGATATGACTTAAGTTTTTACCATGATTAGGTGACTGAGTTCGAGATTCTTATAATAGATGATTAGGTTTCGTTGATACCGATTGTTGCATCTCTCACACATGCCAGCACTGCTTCACTAAATACCTGCCATTCCTCACTCACTCCCCTTGCTTCATTCGCCCTAACCTTTTGTCATTCTGTACTCAATCTCTCCTGGTACCTCCTCACACAAGTCTTTTTTTTTTCTACCAAGCTTACTTATTCTCACCAGTCTCTTCTCCCCGACACTGCGTCCTCTTTTATGAAACCCCTCTACAAATCTTCACCCTCGCCTCTAGACATTCCACCAGCTGCCCCTCTCCACGCGTTTACATCCAAAAGTCTCTTTTGACACGCTTGTCATATTCCCAATCGCCAATCCTATGTTTTGATACAACGTAGGCTGAACAATTATCAGGCAGTGTAAAATTAGAAAGAATAAATGTTAGAATTAGAAAATTCGACCTATCCAGGCTGTATATAAAGAGACAGACAGATAGAGTATCGAAGAAGGGGAAAGAAAGACAGACAGACAGACACAATATTGAAGGAGGAATATTGCAAGGAAATATATGTGTCGGTTGTAAAGGGAGGAAATTAAGGGGAAGGGGAAAAGGGGACGGAGATGGGTGTGGGCAGGAGGGTGGACGAAAGGAAGGAGGCCAAACGTAGAGGCAGTGAATGGCTGGGGGAAGGATGAGAGACGAGGCGTAGGACGAAGGGGGAAAAAGTAAATGAATGGGGTGGAAATTAATGGCATTGGAGGGTTGGAAGATATCAGAAAGGAGAGAGTGAGAGAGAGAGAGAGAGAACAGAGCGACAGAGATTTAGATATACGTACAGTCGTACAGACGAAGACAGACGTATCTAGACACTGAGTAAACAGTCATAAGGAAACACGTCAACTTTCAAACTTGTGAAGGAAAAAGAAAAGAAAAAAAAGAATGGGACCCGTGCAATTTTTTAAGTCTTCACCTCAAGACTTTGATTTAATACGTCGTAACTTTTGCATCGCCTACTTACGCCCGGAGAACCTGTGGGCTAACGAAAAGGCGGACATCTCTTACCGTAAACCCATTGTAAGCCAGACCTTGACCTCTCGTCGTGTGCATAGATCCCGGCCATCGATCCGGTAATCTCTAACACCCCTCTCTCTCTCTCTCTCTCTCTCTCTCTCTCTCTCTCTCTCTCTCTCTCTCTCTCTCTCTCTCTCTCTCTCTCTCCGATCATCCCCTTGATCGTATGGGCATTGTATCCCAGAATCGAGTTAGTAAACCCGAAAAAAAAAAGAAATCGATCGAGAAAACCCCAAAATGTCCTCTACGTGGTGGTGTTGGTGGTGGCCTTCTTCGCAGTTTGCCTTCGAAGTTCGTGAAGAGAGCAATTCCTTGAGGGCGAGCGAGGATGAGGCAGTTCGTTCGGTGTCCCTCATTGGCAGAGACCA
The DNA here is from genome assembly GCF_036320965.1 of Panulirus ornatus. Lineage (NCBI taxonomy): Eukaryota > Metazoa > Arthropoda > Malacostraca > Decapoda > Palinuridae > Panulirus > Panulirus ornatus. The sequence continues at coordinate 81,374,132 of NC_092224.1, read as the reverse complement.
TCTTCGGGACGGTCTCATACCTCCTGGCAGTCATGGGTACACATGAACCTCAATAACCTGAGCCAACAAGTCGACGTCCCCTCCCCCAGCCTATGAGATGAGACTATAGAGCTTCACCCTCACACACACACACACACACACACACACACACACACACACACACACACACACACTGTGGAATCACGTCTTGAGGGAGCATCCATTTCTCGTAGATTCTCCTTCACGTGGAGGGGAAAATCCTAGCTTAGCGTACGCTATAGAACCCCTACTGTGGGGAATGGATAACCAACCCACCCCTCCGGCGATGGTCATTAGCTAACCTTCTGAACAGACCCGTCAGCTTGTAGGGTCTGAGCAGAGGCCGAGCCACACGTACTTAGAGAGGGGCGCTTTCTCGCCTCTTGAGCTATATAGCTTTTCCAGTCAAACTTCTCAACAGTCGTACCTCGGCTGGAATATGGGACGTGCACGTCCTACCCCGAGGAGGCCCACGCCACACACACACACACACACACACACACACACACACACACACACACACACACACACACACACACACACACACACACTCCCTCTCTCTCTCTCTCCAAGTTGCCTCCCTTGTGGTATCCCCCTCCAGCAGCGCCTCTTAGTCAAACACTTATTACTTTACAAAAGTTTCGAGGGGGATATAGGTAAAGAGGGAGGGCTGGAGGGAGCTTTTTTTGGGGGGGGTTAGCCGTTTCGTGGGAGAGGAATGGAGATGGGAGGAGGAGGGGGAGGGAGGGAGAAGGGAGAGTCGTTTGGGAAGGAGCGATTAATTTTACGCCCCACTTTACATAATCATGTTGCCAAAGCAAGCCAGCCACCACACACCTCCTCACCCTCGGCTCCTGTGTCAGTCTTTTATCAAAGCCTTGAGCAGGGAGGCACGACCCTTGACCGCGACGGTACGACGACCCTTAAGCACGACGGTACGACGACCCTTAAGCACGACGGCACCACGACCCTTAAGCACGACGTGTACGGCGCTTGAGTACGACGGTGTGGCCTGCGTCCTGATCATCTAAATGTCAGGTCACGAGGCTTGGCCATCGTGCCCAAAGAGGTCCCACTATCTTAGTCTAGGGTAGTCCCGTCGTGCTCAAGGGTCGTAAAACGTCGTGTTTAAGGGTCGCTCCGTCGTGATCAAGCGTCGTACCGTCCTCCTCAAGATCGTTCCGTCGTGCTGAAGGGTCGTAAAGTCCCTTCTCAAGGGATTAACGCTTCCCTCACCTGCCTCCCGTATATCTTTAATCACTTGCCATGATTATTATGAGCCCTGTCTCACTCCCTCAACACGCCAACCCACACGGAGAACATTACCTTTGGGCCTCACTGTTCCAACACGGCCCCGGGTTAATCATCTGTCCTCATCCACTGTGTCAACTTAGGTATACCTTTTTGATCCACGCCTTTGGGTGTGGAATCATGTTTACTCTCCTTAACTCTGCCGTCGCTGCACCAGCCAGTGCTGGTGTGTTCTGCTCGGCTCGGAGGTACGGTGGGCGTCCGTCCAGTCGTTGCTTGCTGTCAGTAAACTCGCAGGATGGCATGGTGTCGTCACTCAAGGATCGGTGGATGGCGAAGCATCCACTTGATGTTCGGGGTCCGCGTGGCCCGGTGGATGGGTGGAACGACACCGAGTGATGTTCTTTTTAGAGAGAGAGAGAGAGAGAGAGAGAGAGAGAGAGAGAGAGAGAGAGAGAGAGAGAGAGAGAGCTGGATACCGTCCAGCACTGATTGCTCGCTTAATGTATATATATATATATATATACCGCTCTGTAGACGACGTCATGCAGTCTATTACTGTTTGTGTCTGATTCATGACGCGATGCAGCACCATTCAGCCTTGTTTGCACTACATGGTACAGAGAATGAGGGTATGCTGTTCCTTGTTGTTGTTTGCTCTGAAGAACTCCGTGGACCGCATTTAGTGCTGTCGATACGTTGTTTGTGCTTCGTTATGTGAGTGAGTGTTGGCCTACCATCCCAGGGTGCTCTGGTCTACGTCAGCTGAGGGAGTGACGACACACCATCCAGTATTATAGTTCGTCCTTCATTACTCGCTGCTCAGGACGAAACGATCCAGGATTGAATGTCCGACATTACTCAGACCTCGAGCAAGGTCATGCGGCACTGTATCATGCGGCATTGTACCATGCGGCACTACACCGTGCAGCACTGTACCATGCGGCACTGCACCGTGTAGCGCTGTACCATGCGGCACTACACCGTGCAGCACTGTACCATGCGGCACTGCACCGTGCAGCACTATATCATGCGGCACTGCACCGTGTAGCGCTGTACCATGCGGCACTGCACCGTGCAGCACTATATCATGCGGCACTGCACCGTACAGCACTGTACCATGCGGCACTGCACCGTGCAGCACTATATCATGCGGCACTGCACCGTACAGCACTGTACCATGCGGCACTGCACCGTGCAGCACTGTACCATGCAGTACTGTACCGTGCAGCAGTGTGTATCCTCCACATAACTCAGTGCACGAGGGAGTAACATGCCGTATTGTTTGCTGGGCAAAGTTGCTCATCAGACAATAGAATCCCATCTAGCAGTGTTCCCTCGTCATGAGGAGGTGGACGAGAGAATACCATGCACATGTGTTCGTCCTTCATAACCCAGCGGTCGGTCGGGAAAGCTGTACTGTGTCGACGATCTAAGTTCAAGGTCAAACCCAAGAACTTCAGTCTTGTGTCCAGAACTGATTGCCCTACGTGATGCGCTGGACGGTAGAATGCTATTCACTATTGTCTCCTTATATATATATATATATATATATATATATATATATATATATATATATATATATATATGAGAGAGAGAGAGAGAGAGATGCTGGATCGTTGTTTCCCGTGTTAGCGAGTTAGCTCACATCCATTCTCAGGCTGTCATGTATTCCGTCTTAGTCAACCTTTCCTCACTCATCCTCTCCGTATGTCCGCACCATTCCAGCACACCATCGTCAGTTCTCTCACTCACACACACACACACACACACACACACACACACACACACACACACACACACACACACACCTCTTTGCTACCACACCTCTCTCATTCCTTGTCATTTCTTATTCGATCAATGCTCCTCACAGCATTTACAGTACATTTACCTTATTCTTTACGTTTTTATCAAAGACCCATGTCTTGCACGATCACTCATAATCGCCCATGGTCATTGTTAGAAAAACGTCTTCATATTGGATTATGTAATTTATTGGATTATATTAGATTATGTAATTCATATTGGATATTGTAATTTATTGGATTATATTGGATTATGTAATTCATATTGGATTATGTAATTCATATTGGATTATGTAATTCATATTGGATTATGTAATTCATATTGGATTATGTAATTCATATTGGATTATGTAATTCATATTGGATTATGTAATTCATATTGGATTATGTAATTCATATTGGATTATGTAATTCATATTGGATTATGTAATTCATATTGGATTATGTAATTCATATTGGATTATGTAATTCATATTGGATTATGTAATTCATATTGGATTATGTAATTCATATTGGATATTGTAATTTATTGGATTATATTGGATTATGTAATTCATATTGGATTATGTAATTCATATTGGATTATGTAATTTATTGCATCTGCTGATTGATCTGGGCATTCCAGTGGTATCAGGTATGTCTTTTCCAGAGCACGATGTCAAGATAGTTGACTCTCACACGCTGAAGGAAGGAGGCGACAGAACCTAGATGTCTATGACTCTCTGTTGCCAAATGGATCTTGAGTATTTCCAAAACATTTCTCTAGTTAGAATCCTCCAGAGTTAGACCTTTACCCTCGTGCCGCAGACGTGCCTACTTATTCCGCACCTGTCGTAGTAACTTGTTCCCGTTCCGTTGGCCGTAGTTGCTCGTTCCGTTGCAGTTGCTGCTTATTTCTAGCAACAGTGACGTCTTACGTAACGGTAACTGGTTATTGCGTGGACGTAGCTACACACGGGTCTCGTTATACCACCGCGTAACTGCAGAGAAATTAACGCCACAGTAAGTTTAATAACCCACTGACGTTTTCTTCCATTTCTTTTTTTTTTTTCGTAAAGTTTGGTAAGGGAGGAACGCCTTAGGCCTACTCTTGAGCTCCTGTTTTATGCCACTTTAATTTCCGTTTCTCTCCAAACTCGTGACCACCAAAACTGTATTCCTGTTGTACCCCCACTTCTCCAGTCACGCTACAGTTTACATGAAATACAGTCTATTATTCATCTGTTTATCAAATAGTCTAATCTGATTAAGACATTATATGATTTCTAGGTCTTCGTTTCATGAGGCTCCAGCAGCTTCAAGTCCGCGCTTCTGTCAGGAGCAGGGAAACGATGGACTCCTTTCGAGTGGAATGGTCCTCGTTAAGACTGCATTCCTATTCGTCCATTAACGATGATGTAACAATCTATCATTAACCTTGGTATATAATTGTCTGTCCATACATCATGTAAATCATCCAGGACACCGGAACCTATTTCACGATAGCTCAAAAAATTGGACAGAAAGAGATTATTTTTACGTAGAAAACTTCCTTCCCCCTCACACACACACACACACACACACACACACACACACACACACACACACACACACACACAAATACACACACAAACACCCTCTACACCCTCATATTCGAATATATATATCTGAAAAGTTGGCACCCACACCTCCTCCCATATCAAAGTTTCACGTTTTCCTCTATTTTTTCAAAGGTGTCTCGAAACCCGTCAGAAACAGAAGAGTTCCGAAACTAACGTCCGGTAATGTCTTCCAATTTTTCATCCATTTCATTCTCTTTTTTTTTTTCTTACGTCGTCGTGTTATTGTCTTCGTCCTGGGCCGGTGGCCATGTCATCCCAAAACATTTTGTAAATCGCTTCTTCAATCAACATTCCAGAAATATATCGTTCATAGGATTAGAACATAAGTTTACCTGAAATATGAAATATATATGATTTTTTCCCTATACCTCATCTCTTCCCTGGGACCCAAAAAGTCTATAAAAAAAATATATATATATCAACATCGAACTCGCCAAGATGTTGAACGGTGAGAGAGGGATGAGGTGGTGTCAGGCGGGAGATGATATAGTTAAGAGAGAGAGAGTTGGTATGACGGTGCAGGTCCTCTGAGTTCCCAGCACACTTGACGATGATGCTTTTTAACATGTCTCTCCAAGACGCCTGTGTGTGTGTGTGTGTGTAGTATTCGTAGTAATACTGTAATCATTATCATTATTATACTCGGATCATAATTAGTATTATTATTACAATTATCGCTGTTATTATTATTATTATCAATATTATTATTATTATTATTATTATTATTATTATTATTATTATTATTATTATTATTATTATTGTTGATATTATTGTTATTACTATTATTATTGTTATAATTAATGTTATTATTATTATTATTATTATTATTATTATTATTGTTGTTGTTGTTTTGTTGTTGTTGTTGTTGTTATTATTGTTCTTGTTATTATTGTTATTATTATTATTATTATTATTATTATTATTATTATTGGTGACATAATCCAAAACTCCAGGACCCCTCATGTAGGGTTCATGCAGCTTCGAGGCTACTGTGCCTGCCTGCAGTCACGAGCAGACAAATGAAGTTCTACCACGAGACTGCTCAACTCCCGTGGGTCAACACCAAGTTACCACCAGCTGGCGGAGTCCAGAACATCACCTCTACGTATATACACATATGTAGATACACATATCTGTCTATCTATCTAGTCATCTATCTATCTATATTTCTTATCACTCACCATCTATCTATCTTTCTATCTCTATGTCTATCATTCGATCGATCGATCTGTCTATCTCTCTGATTACTGATATCTATCTATCCATATATCCGTCTTTCTATCGTTCTAATCACTGACCACATTCAGTAGCCTGCCTTAATCACTCGACGAACACAGCTTGGCTACGCGCTCTCGTGTCCGCCAACCAACACGCGTTCGAGGAAATTTCCAGTGGCAGAGAAGGCCACCGGAAAAGTGATAAACGACAAAGCTGATATGAACCACGAAAGATAAACGTGTATATAAGACGCTTGTCTCATTATATATCTTGTAAGCAGTGGGGGGGCAGCACCTGGCCCGTGCTTTATGCCCCCCCCCCACCACCGAGGTATTATTGCCGGTCACGCCAGCATAAAGTGGTGGGAACGTCTTAGTGATCTTATTAACAACGTGGGGATCCAATTACAGGAGAGGGAGCGGCCGCTATATCTTTTTCAGTTCGTTCTGAGAGGGTGAGGTGGAGTGAGGTGGGGTGGGGTGGGGTGGGTTCGTTTTTCGCGTGTTTGTGTGTGTGTGTGTGTGTGTGTGTGTCTGTGTCTGTGTCTGTGTGTGTCTGTGTGTGTCTGTGTGTGTGTGTCTGTGTGTGTCTGTGTGTGTTGGGATTACCTGTTTATGGATACATGACGAGATGTTTCAACGAACTCGAGGTACCCCCATTTCTCTCTCTCTCTCTCTCTCTCTCTCTCTCTCTCTCTCTCTCTCTCTCTCTCTCTCTCTCTCTCTCTTCTCCCGTCGTACAAGCACTAGAATTTCCTTGTGACCACTTGACTGTGTGGACTAGTACTCCTCTTCTTCGGTTCTCCCAGGCGTCCGCTCCTCTACCAACACCACAGATGTATCATGTTTTCGTATCACTCGTAAGCTGGTGTTTGCTTGCTCTCCTGATCAGGACCTCCCGTGGCAACCGCTCCATGACGACTTCCTGAAACACATATAGGGACGTGACGGTTGTAATTCTGTCTCTTCCTTAGTCGTTTTGCATTTGGTTGGGTTTAATTTCACCATCTTTGTATGTGACTGAGATTGAAACTTGTCATTTATCTTCACGAATTAGTCCTGATGATTCCCATGATTCTCATAATTGTAACATTATCTACAGCAAGTATTCACCTACGATTCGAATCCCTCTGGCAAATTACTTCCATTATATCAGCAATAACAATGGTCCCAGGACTGAGCCATGTAGAAAACCATTGGTCGTTTTTACCCCGTTTTTCTGAAAGTACACCTCTGGTGCACATCTTCTGTTGCCTTTCGAAGAGAGAATTTTCATTTCAATAAAGGAGCATCCTCACCCTTATGTCCACCTGGAATTCTTATTCTTTTCTCACCATTAATCCGTGAGGGGGCGGTGCGAAAGACAGTGTCAAAAACCTTCTGGTAGTCCAAAGGCTCTCTCTTCTGACCCATTTTGGCATTCCTGACTACAGCCCGCGTCTCCGACAGTGAAAACACTCTAGAAATTATTATATTTCAGCCACACTTACATCTGAATCCTTTAGTCTACGTATCTGCAACTTTACTAATGATTTCCTCCCAGTCACCTCATAAAATAGTTTAGGATTATCATTTGTCTTGTCTACATAACATTTTTTTTTCTTTCATAAATTCTCTGTTCTCATTTCCTTATTCTGCTGTACTCTTCATTCCTTTCTTATACATATCAGTTGTTATAATGGCTATGTTTTCTGTATATCTGTTCGATTCTCTATCTTTTCTCTACAAGTTTGCTTACCCTGGCCTCTTGACATTTCCTATTGAACCACGTCTCGCTTTTCTTTCCTCCTCTCTCTCTCCATCCATCCACCATTGGTACTCATCTGCTGACGTCCTTATTATGTACTGAACAAACCCTCCTCTGACACGGAGTTACATTGTTGGTTGTTAAATTCCGTTTTCTGGTTCATTTTTCTTCAGTATTTACTCAGTTCTGTAAAGTTTCCTCCTTGTATTTCCTCCTGGTAGTTTGATTACCCTTTGGATTGTTTATTATTCCCTTACTGACGACTTTCTTAGATAGATATTATCTCTCCTGATGGGACATACGTCAGAGCAGGAGCATAGTGATTGTGGGGGAGATTGTAGAGGAAAGGCAGTAGGTATCCATCCTAGTCAAGATCGCCTCTGCTGTATGGTCAGCACAACTGGAGGTACCCTGGCCAGCAAACCAGAAGACGTCCAGAAGAAAGTCAGTGAAAAAGCTGTGGAGGGTTGACCATTGAGCTCTCTCTCCTAAAGTGACAAAATTGAAGGTTCGAGGGTTAGGGGGAAACAGAGGGGCAGGGCTGGACGTGCCTGAATTAAAAGTGATAAAAGATACGATTGTGGTCAGTGGAAGCCAGGTGGCAGACATGGTATATCTGTAGTGGGAAGGTTTAGAGGCGACGGAGAGGGTTGTGAGTGCGTGTTGGAAGAGTGCTCGGTGTCGGTCGGGAACTTGTGTTGGACTATTATTTGTTCTGGGTTATTAAGGAGGGTAAACGAAGGGCCTCGGCTCCACTGGGCTCATCTCGATTAGAGCGTAGTCAGTCGACACGGTGTACATTGAAGTCCCTCGCACAGAGGATTTCCGTGGAGGGCTTCTGAAGAGAACAGTATTACGTGTCAGAAAGACATGCCGTTGAAGAATATCCAAAGTTAGAAGAATTAAGGACAGAATATGCGAAACATTTAAAGTTATGGGGAACGTTTGTGGCAGATGGCCTCGAAGTTGAGAGATTCAAGATTCATGCGGCGTGTAATAGGTATTTTTTGTAGTACAGTGAGCACAAACACCACTCGTGGAGCGGAAATTATGGTAGAGATTGTAGCTGGAGATTTGGAAATGTGGGAGGAGAAACGTCCTTCGACATCTAGGGGATAAACAGAAGATCGGGGGAAAAACTAGACGGATGATGTTCTAAGGAGAGGTTGTATTTCAGACTTTGCGAACGTTGTGGAAATGAACAGAGCAGTGTTTGGATAATTATGGTTAAGAACAGTGGTAAATGAAGTAGTTGTTGTAGTGGTGATAGGTGGTAGGTTGAGGGTAGTAGTAGTGTTAAAGGTAGGTTAAGGACAGGAATGCTAGGATAATGATAGAGGTAATGGTAGTAGTAGTAGTAGTATTATGTGGTGGTGGTTAAGGGAAGTAGCAATAGTAATGGTAAGCTGAGAGCAGAAGTGGAAGTAGTGGTACGTTAAGGGTAATAGCGGCAGCAGTAGTAGTAATAAAGGTAGTGGTAGTTGTAATAGTGGTAGTAGTAGTGGTAGTAGTGGCAGTGGTAGTGGCAGTAGTAGTAGTGGCAGCAGTAGTGGTAGTGGCAGTGGCAGTGGTAGTGGCAGTAGTAGTGGCAGTGGTAGTGGTAGTGGCAGTAGTAGGGGAAGTGGTAGTGGCAGTAGTAGTGGTTGTAGTAGTAGTAGTGGGAGTAGTGTTAGAGCTAGTAACAGTTGCTATGGTAGGTTGAGGGTCATCGTCGCTGGCAGTAACACATGTGTGTTGGGAGAGCCGCTGATGGTGGAGACCTCACTAGCCATCACCGTGTCCTCCAACAAACAAACATATCTCGTGTCGTCCAGCTCCCCTCCACCTTTACCCGTCATTCAACCCTTCCCATTCCTCTCCCTACCCAATCTTTCCACCCGCCTCACCCCCTTCCTTACCCACGTTCCCAGAATTTATTACCGTCCGGTGGGAATAAGGAAAAAAATATATATATAATGCGAGGTTGGTGGCATCTCCGGCCAGCCAGACGGCTCGCTATTCCCTGGACGTGGCTGTGTTGGTCAGTCCTCCTCCTCCCGTCGTATTTTATAGTCTTCTGTCCCACTAAAAATGACGTTATGTGTCACCCAACATCACATGCTGCCGTTCCTGATGTCATGATATAGATTACTTGGTATATATATATATATATATATATATATATATATATATATATATATATATATATATATATATATATATATATATATGTGTGTGTGTGTGTGTGTGTGTGTGTGTGTGGTGTCCGCTAAAAAAATTGTCCGCCTTCCTATACATTTACGATGGTGACGTCTCACTTACGTTTTAGTACTTTGTCATCTTCCCTTTGGCCTTGATTACCATCTGCAGACGTCTGGGAATGGAACTGGCAAGTTCCTGAAGTATTCTTGGTCGATGTTTTGGGTCCACAGGGTCTTGATCTCCTGAACGAGGCGAGGCACTGATGAGGTGTTGCGGAATCAGCAGCTGCTTGATCGCACGTTCTGAGCGCTCAGTGCGCCTAGATATTTGTGTACCCACATTTTCTTACTTCCTGGCGAGAATTTGGGATTTCTCTTCCTTAGAAAGGTAAGAGCCAACGATCAAAAGATACAGTGCCTAGAAGAGAAATTGCCAAAACGAAGTGGCAGGTATAAAGAGCAAATAAAGAAATAGATGTCACCCCCTCCCTCAAGATAGCCTGAGGCACACTGAGGTGGGAACTTGATGGTGTTAACACTGATAGAAGCACTCGTCTCAGAGACCAGATGTACGTCGATTTCACCCTAAGGGCGTCATACGCTTGTACTCACAGTAAACCTTAGTCGTGTCATCACCTTTGAAAATAAACTGAGGGCGACCTGTGTTTTTGCGGACACTGTATATAAATAGAATGTGTTGCAAATGTATGGAAAAACCAACTTAACGTATATTCCACTTGTCAGATCACATTAACATCATCGGAATGTAGTTACTAACGCTTTTTTTTTCTTATCCTACGACAACAGATGACTCGAAAACGGGCTAGGGATTATATAGCTGAGGCAAAAAGAATGATACAAAACATTCTCGGTGGCCCGGGTTCGACTCTCGGGCGCGCGCAGTAGTTAAATTGGTTAGATTGATTTACATGTGAACGTTACATGTTCCAGTGTACAGGAAAAACATGTTTGAAAATGAACAGACCGTATGATAAACCTCGAGTATCTTGCCCCAGGGAGGGGAGCATATTGTCAGATATTTTTTTCCCCCATTGTTCTTTTGTAGAAATTTGTTCCTTCTGTCAGCGTCGTCTGCTTCGGCCCGCCTGATGTGGTCAGAGGTGAAGTAGTTTGCCTTTCCAGGACAACTGTTCTGATGGTTCTTTTCTGGATATTAGTGAATTTGTTTTATTTCTTTAATATTTGATTTCAGTGGAAAAAAAGACAGAAATGATTCTAGAGGAATGTTTTCATGAACGTTAGGATAAAAAAAGCTCAGAAAAAGAAAAGTTCCCTGTGAATGCACACCTGTTTTGTTATTAGCGAGACTGAATGAACTAAACAAATTGGGATACCACTGGTATGTATATATATATATATATATATATATATATATATATATATATATATATATATATATATATATATATATAACATTGGAAAAAAGTGACGTAAATTTGATTTAACTTTAGGTGTGGTATTCCGAGGGTCTGTCTCCTCGTACTTGTTTCTTATTACGTCTTTACTTTTTCCCAGTCTATCTAAGGCCACATTTCCTCTCATGGTGGGAAGTCCTCCAGGCTCCTGGGAATCGTATCTGGGGATTGTTACTAACACTCCACATCAGACTCCGGCGGCGATGGAGCACCCTGATCTGCCCAGAACAACGACTTCGCTTGATATGATTTTCGTCGAGAAATTTATGTGACGGTGAACTGGAAGTTCAGTTTTACTATGATTAAGTAAAGAATATGAACACACATACACACACACACACACACACACACACACACACACACATATATATATATATATATATATATATATATATATATATATATATATATATATATATATATATATATATATATAAAACTATGGAAAGGCCAGTAAGGCGTGATCGTGGAGCTGTGGTTTCGGTGCATGACACATGACAGATAGAGAATGGATGTAAACGGATGCGGCCTTTCTACGTCTATCCCTGGCGCTTCCTCGCTAGCACGGAAAACGGCGTTTCAATGAGGGGAAAAAAATATATAGATTTCCCAGTATGTGTCTGTGTGTGTGTATACCCTTCACTACATTCTAGTTACACAGCACATTCATTTCCCCGTGCGTGTTATTTCAGCTACACAGTCTCTCATAACAACGATTCAGGGAAGAGGAAAAAGAAGAAATAAGAAAAAAAAAAAGCTAATCACGACTGCTTAAGCTAGACGATTCACGCTTCAGAAGGCATTCAGCCTCTGCAGGTGTGTGTTCAAGCCTTCTCCCGTGTCAATAGGGAATTTCTGAAGAACTCCTCCCGATATTTTGTTAGCATTTTCAACATGGCTTCATAGAAATTAGCACAGCAGCCTCGTCCCCCCAAGACAGAGAGAGAGAGAAAAATGTTTGGCCATTTTTTTTTTCGTCCATGTTGGTGAACGTTTTTTTTTTTTTTCATTTATTTAAACGTCTTTGGAAACCAGTTCCAGTCATTTTCATTCTTCTGGAGGGACGTCAACAGCTGTTGGGTGGGTGTCAGGTAGTCAGTCATAGCTCCCCATTCGTCGTCCTTCACCCTGTGGCTAGGTGTTTGTGGCCCGTCCTGTCATCCTGGACAGATAAGCGGTTGAAATCTCTCTCTCATCATAGCTATTGGTGTGGAGGTAAAGTGGTGGAGATCGTCTTATCAGGAGAGACCCAGAGATGGAGACAGAGTGACGGGTAGTACCACAGGAGCCGATCACTCTAGCCCGCCTGGTGCCACACTTGCAGGAGGCCGCTGGTCGGAGATGGTGGTTCACTTCCCCTTGGAGGACCCCCTCGGCCACTGGACGGGTCGACTCCTCCAAGGACTCGACTGGTCAGGTCCACCACCACTCCAGGACCCAGGGGGTTGGTCGGGTCGGCTTCTCCGGAAGTCTGTCATATACGTCAAGGAGGAACAGAACTCTCCAGTCCATTTCGTGATTGCTTCTAATGTTATATTTGTATTAGTCTAGTGGAGATCTTACAGTGCCTCCAGTCCGTGTGTTTTTATACTTTCATATATATATATATATATATATATATATATATATATATATATATATATATATATATATATATATATATTTTTACTTTGTCGCTGTCTCCCGCGTTAGCGAGGTAGCGCAAGGAAACAGACGAAAGAAATGGCC
>NC_092224.1:81333649-81356149 GCF_036320965.1 Panulirus ornatus | reverse complement strand
ACTGTAGTCCTCATTTGCTTTCTGTAACTCGATAGACTTCATACTGGAGCATACCTTTCCCCTTTTTCACTCCCGAGCGTGTAAAAGTTTGTGCTTATCGATATTGAAATCAATTTGCCACCTATGAGCCCAGTGCATCAGTTTGTCTCCGTCAGTTTGAAACTGCAGACGTGTATTTTCAATCATAGTTTTATTTCCCAGCTTTGTATCCATCATCTGCGAATGATGTACCTTGCAACGCATTCCATTATCAGTATAGTAATATATATGAGAAAGGGAACTGGTCCCAAGACAGAGCCCTGAGGCACGCCACTTGTTACGTCTAACCATTCTGAGGTTCGACCATCAATTGTCACTCTTCAGTGACGGCCGGTCAACCAACATCCTAACCAACACAGTGCTACCCCATTGATGCCAAGTGACTTAACTTTTGACAGTAATCTTTTGATGCAAAACTTTATCGAATGTTTTTCGAAAATGTGACTCCGTGGCATCACCTTTTTTTGCTTTCATCATACATATTGATCGTGTCTTAAGAAAATCAATCAGATTTGTCAAACATGAACAGTTTCGTCGAAATCAATGTTGAGAATCATTTTTTATTAAATGTTTGTCCATTAAATGGTTTATAACTTTGTTCCGGGACCATTAAATGGTTTATGATTTTGTCCCGAATGATGGTTTCCAAACGTTTTGCGACGTGAAGTTAACAGACACCAATATCCGGACAGTGATTTATCAACTCTTTCATATGTCGGTGTTACATTGGCAAACATTTCCATTCTTCTGGAAATTTGGTCATAGCAAAGTGGCATATTGAAAAAAAAAAAAGTCAGTCAAGAGCTTAACTATCTCATTATTGTGCCTTTTTTTTTTTCAGTCCTCCGTCAAAACTTATCGGAGTTTGTTGTTTTGTTCACTTCCATCCGTTGATTAATGATAGCATGTCTTCAGCAATTTCTATGTCTGTATCTTTCAGCAATGTCAGTGGTTCAGCTCTTAGCAGTGAAGGTAGATTTGGGAAATTTTAAGATTCGTCATATCTTCCGTTGTCTTGAGCCAATGCCTCGTTTCCGTAATTAATGGACCAATTGGCTGCGTTAATGATTCGTTTGTTTCTAATATAACTAAGGAATTCTCTAGGGTTTCATTTACTAATTTGGGCAATACGCATTAAATTCTGAGAGAGTGATTCAGTCACGTCAAGGAACGTCTCACTCCTAAGGAGTCCACTTTTCCCTGCTGCTTGAAGTAGCGCAGCAGCTTAAGGGTGCAAGAACCTCTGGAAGGAAATCTAGGATAACGCCAAGAGTCTTTTTCTGAAAGGAAGTCCTGTGTTGCGTAAACACACGCACACACGCACACACGCACACACGCATATATATATATATATATATATATATATATATATATATATATATATATATATATATATGTATATATATATATATATATATATATATATATATATATATATATATATATATATATATATATATATATATGTATATATGATTTTACAAATTATATAAGATATTCTCTAATATAATATTAACATTAAAGAAACGCTCAGCTTTAAATATTCATTAAAAATATACCACTACCCCGGGAAAGCCGATTGACCTGACTTTCGCATCTGCGTAATTAAGCTCTGGGAAGGAAGATGGGAGATCCTGGCCTCACCCGCTCGTAAAAGTGCATGATAGAAGACTGTGGGATTGTACTGGGAGACCTGGCTGGCTGTGGCTGTGGACTACATGTATTGAGTGTACTGAGAGACTTGGCTCTGTGGACTATGTCTGTTGATTGTACTGGGAGACCTGGCTGGCTCCGTGGACTACATGTATACATCTATTGATCGTATTGAAATCATGTGTAGCACTGTTGTTGTTGTACATGGTAATACATGGGAGACCCAGAAGTGGACAGAAGACCTAATGATCTGTGACGAACCATCGTGAAAGGTACGTGTGGTTGTTAAGGGTTGGATAGATTAATACTAGGTTAGGTGGTTGAGGTTAGGATAGGTTACAGTAGGTGGTTAGTGCTAGGTTAGGTGGTAAAGGCTAGGATAGGTTACAGTAGGTGGTTAGTGCTAGGTTACAGTGGGTTGTTAGTGCTAGGATAGGTGGTAAAGGCTAGGATAGGTGTCTAAGGTGTTTGTTATTAATGTTATGTTATTGAAGCTAGGAAACGTCTAGCCAGATAAACGTTAAAGTTTCATCAAATTAGGAGGCTAAGGCAAGGTTAAGAAGTTAAGGTTAGATTAGGTTAGGTTCAGGTGTAATTAGGTAAAAATGACGTCCCAAAAACCGTGCAGGTTAAGCCTCCTCCTCTCACGATATTGCAAAAACCTTCCCCAGAGACGTGCAGGCTCCAGCAGCATAGCCAGCGGCTGCCATTTCAGACGTCGGCAACGCTGCCGGGTCTCGCTCACAACAGTTTATTGTCTTTCAATTGTTTTCCGAACAAGACAACAGTTGCAGGATGCTGCACTGATCTGTTTTGACTCATTCCATTACATGTATGAATGCCCTATGGAATAAACACAAAGGTGCATGAATATATAATATATATATATATATATATATATATATAAATATATATAAATAAAGGCAGACACTATGAATTATGTACATGTGTATATATGTATATGTCTGTGTGTGTGTATATATATGTGTACATTGAGATGTATAGGTATGTATATTTGCGTGTGTGGACGTGTATGTATATACATGTGTATATGGGTGGGTTGGGCCATTCTTTTGTCTGTTTCCTTGCGCTACCTCGCTAACGCGGGAGACAGCGACAAAGCAATATATATATATATATATATATATATATATATATATATATATATATATATATATATATATATATATATATATTATAGACGTAAGCAGGACTTTTGAGTTGACAAGTGAAGAGACAATGAACAGAGATGAGCAGAAGTCAAGGATGGGAAATGATATGTCTGCAGACATAAGGACGAATGTAGGCACACACACAGACACGAATGAGGCGGGGTTCCAGTGGTGTAGTGGTGGATTGAGTGGCTGAATTATTAATCCACTGACCAGGGTTCGAACCCAGCTGTCCGTCCTTCCTTCCTTCCGGTGTGTAGGTACCTCGGTGCCACAACTCCGTGGCCTGGGTAAGGCACCACAGTTGTGACAGACCACACCAGCCTACAGCTTGTGGGTCTGCGCGAGTTTCTCCAGTGGTGATCATGGTCCTCACTGACAGGTCCTTGGCCTACCCAGGGGCACGAACTGTATTTTCTCCAGTGCAGGAAATATACAGTCCCAGGGACGGTACGCGTCACAGACTTTAACACAAGAGTGGAAGGTTTCTTTCCTACACATAATAGTTGTCATTATGAGTGAATGGTTTTGTGTCAGTAGTTAAGTTTGTTATCTCCAGCGGCAGGCAAAGGCATCTGATATATACCCCAAGTTACTATATATATATATATATATATATATATATATATATATATATATATATATATATATATATATATATATATCCCAATTCGGAATATGTGAGGCGAGATAGATCTGTATCACATGCCTATTTTAAACGAGTATCAGGAGATAACTATAAAGACGTTAATGAAATAAATAGCTTTATCATCAGTGTATTTACGACTTATTGCTGTTAAATACGACAACAGAGGAAGATATCCTCGGGCGTTTATCTATATCATTCAACATTTGTAATAGTGAGGGAATAAAATCTCAGACTGTCAGATGAGACGAAGAAAAGTTAAACCTATCTTGGATGTTTATATTGGATTCTTCTATAATTGAGACCTGATTCTTCGACCGTAGCTAGCGAGTTTCGTGCCCCTGTAGGATGTGAAGTATAAACGTAATGTCAGTCCATTATTCACAACCTCCAAAAGCTTACACGAATTTGAAAGATCACGATTCCCTTTACAAGACGAGACACGTCACGTCCCTTGCAACTCCAGTCCTTAGCTTCGCCTAACGTCTAAATCAAAATGAAATACTAGATTTTTGATTCTAAATCAAATAACCTCATCATCGAAATGAAGATATGAATAGATTTTCCATCGTTATCTTTATCTGAGAAAGATATCCGTCCCTCACATCACCCCTGGTGATGTGAGGGGCTATCATTTCAAAAGACCCTTCCCTTCGCTCCCCTACGAAGGTAACACATCTAAATCTAAACGTAAATCTAAAAATCTAATGAGAATGCGAGTATTAGACCTCTCTCTCTCTCTCTCTCTCTCTCTCTCTCTCTCTCTCTCTCTCTGGCGTTAACCCCCCCTCCCCCCTGCAGAAAAAAAAGGTAAAAGAGTTCGGGACGTAAAATCATCGGAGATGAAAATCCCTCTGATGGTTGGCTCCGGATCATGGGGCCAACAACAGACTGGGTGATTGGAGTGAGCTCCTCGGCTCGCACTTAAACCCACGAGTGAATTGGTCAGGATGACAGGCTGGGTGTAGGGGAGAGAGAGAGAGAGAGAGAGAGAGAGAACCTCTCTCTCTCTCTCTCTCTCTCTCTCTCTCTCTCTCCCCCTTAGGGTCGTCCGCGAGGCCGGCAGAGGCTTAACGTGTTGTTGACAGTACTCGTGTCCGTGTTTGAACACGAACATTGCTTCCGTTAATTGTGTATAGATATGGCTGGTTTCTCCCACTAACCCACCCACCCACACTCTCTCTCTGCCCTCGTTACTCGTGTTACGATGGTGTGCGTTACCTTGTCTAAGTGCTGTGGTGTGTGTGTGTGTGTGTGTGTGTGTGTGTGTGTGTGTGATGTCCTTGGGGTAGTGGTTAGGCGTTGCTGGCCTTGAAAGACACACAGGCCAGCTCGGGGTTCGAATCCTAGGTGCGGCAGTCGGCCCGCAACCAACCTAGCTGTTCATCCTTCTCTGTATACCTGTATATCTATCTTCTCAAATGTTTATCTCTCTGTACTAGATGTGTGTATAGCTGGCTTTAAGTCGTCATACGTTTTGTTAAAAGGTTCCTCACTTTCTCTGTCTGTACTGCAGGACCGGGGTTAATGTGGCCGGAGAGAGAGAGAGAGAGAGAGAGAGAGAGAGAGAGAGAGAGAGAGAGAGAGAGAGAGAGAGACGTGAGTATCTTTCATAATTAGTGTTGGCTGGAAGAGCGAGCTGTAGGAGTTGAAGCAAGTGGGACAGGTTTGATGGAGGGTTCTTGGTCGTGTTCATCGGAGGAGCGGGTTGTAGGAGTTGAAGGATGTGGGAGAGGTCCCTCGGAGGGCCGTAGGAGTGTTGACTGACGAGACAAACTATGTAGGAGGCGTTTGTTGAAGGGTTCTTGGGAGTGTTGACGGAAGGAGCTTAGTTTAAGGAGATGAAGAATGTGGGAAGTTTTTTTTTTTCTTTCTTCACTTACAATGTAAATTTTCTTGCGTAACCTGCTTCCCAGGCGGCGAGGTAACACCAGGAACGTACCAAAAGGTTTCACCGCGTCCAGTGTCTAGTTGTTATGTATAATGCCCCGTAACCACAACCCTTTATCCTCAACCAGGCCTCACAGTCCTTTCCGTGGTTTCCTCTAACCGCCTCATATACCTTGGCTCCAGTTTTAAGACGTCGCTCCAGTTCAATCTGTCTCTCATGCTTGCTTCACTACTCATCTAAATGCTCACAGACTGTAGCACTTTAGTGCACTGACCACTCCATCCGTCCATCTCTAGCTCAGTCTCTCCACTTTCCATGTTCCCACTTCCTCTGACAAGTGAACTCTCTCTTAGTCAACCTCTCGTCACTCATCCTCTCCATATCTCCAAACCATTTCAGCACACACTCTTCAACTGTCTTATACGTACTCCTCTTGCAACCACACCTCCCTTTTGCCGTAACATTTCATACTCGATCAACCCTCTTCACACACACACACACACACACACACACACACACACACACACACACGCACACACACACACACACGCACACACACACACATATTATCCACGCTCCTCTGTACTCGTTTATTCTTTTCTAGATACATTTAGGGCCAACGACTCGCATCTACACAACGCCGTCGTGACTACTGTACCATCAATCATAGTCATCTTTGCCCTTACAGACTGTGACCTCTCTAACCCCTTCACCCACCCGTGTGGCTCGCTTTAGCTTTCATAGTTCCATCCTCAGACATATCCACTCCCAGGGATCTGGAACCCTCCACTTTTGTTTATGTTAGCTAAGACGACACGGCAACTGAGGCCCGAATCAAGGCCATCTTATTAACGCTATATATATATATATTAGCCTAAGCAAGGTACCCATTTTATCGACTAATTCCTAATTGTGGAGGAACAGGTAGGTTGCCTGTGGACCGACTGCCGCAACCAGGTTTCGAACCTATTCGCTCGACCCTGGGCGACCCGTGAATGCGTCACGGTTAGGAACGCTACACCACGCAGGTCCGTGTTCTCTCTAGAGGCTCTCTCCATTCAGACTCACACTCCACCCCCCCACCCCCTCTCTCTCTCTCTCTCTCTCTCTCTCTCTCTCTCTCTCTCTCTCTCTCTCTCTCTCTCTCTCTCTCTCTCTCTCCTGCTAAACTTTTTCCCTCACGAAGCCTGAGGATTATTAGGTTTTCCACTCCACTCGCGAACATTGTAGATACTAACTCTCGAGGTAGAAAAAATAAAAGATAAAGAATTAGATTTGACAAACTTTCCCTTACATAAACTCAACGGATTCTCGATACGACTTAATTCCCTCTTGCCTCAAAGACTCAGAACTTCCTTTCCCACAACCCAGCATCCGAAGAGCAAAAAAAGAAAAAAAAAGGCATTCTCATCTTCGATCCTTCAAATCTCAAAGATCACATGATTCTCAATCCCATAAACCCAGAATTATGAAGAGATGGAACCCTCATATCCCACAAACTTACAGTTCAAGAGAGAGGGTTGAAATTATCTTCTTTCGCAGATCCACAAAGTAGAAAGAATATAATACCATCTCTCCTACAATCCTTGAATTCCGAAGTACCCCCGGGCTGAGGAGAGTAGAAAAAAAGAGGTAAAAAAGAAAATGTTCCCCAGCGAAACCCACAAGACCAGAAGAATGTAATAGTCTCTGCCGCGTTTTGTTCTGGCAACCTGGAGGAACACCAGGTTTGGTTTGTTGAGATGCGTGTGTGGCCTCCTTGTCAGGTCCTGCCTTATTGGCTCTCCTGCTGTGCTTATGATGTTGCTGGGGTGAACTCTCTCTCTCTCTCTCTCTCTCTCTCTCTCTCTCTCTCTCTCTCTCTCTCTCTCTCTCTCTCTCATTACCAAACGAAGTTGTGAATAAAAGAAAAATCTAAAGTGACCCAGAAGATTTTTCGTTGAAGATCCAGCTGGTAAAGACTATGTGAAGAACACCATGGGACCATTTTGAGGGTGAAAATGAGGCCCTTATCTACGGAAGCTTAAGCTAGGCTAAGCTAAGATACCCGCGCTGAACACTGTCTTGTGATCGGTGTATTGAATAGCAAAGCCATGAATCGCCCATAACCACATTACTTGTTCACAGACGTAGTAGGAAGAGAATCTAAGACTATAAGAAGTACAGATGAAGGATAGCGTAAACCTTATATGTTAATTCCGAGTCAGTGAGGAGGCCGGGATGACCTGTCGCCTCGGGTTTTGAAAGAGGCTGTTCATGGGATGTCCTCTCCGCTCTCAAAGCCGTTCAGTGAATTAGTGTCAGAGGGAACGGAGTGGTGCCCAAGGACTGGAAACTGACGAATGTCACTCCAAGGACTGGAATTCCAAGGACTGGAAACTGACAAATGTCACTCCAAGGACCGGGAACTGACAAATGTCACGCTGTATTCAAGAAAGGTGACATGAGATGTGTCCTCAACGATCGTCCACTTAGCCTTACATCAATACTGGGGGAAGATCATGTGAACTGTCATTTGGTTTAAGCTTGTAATTTTCTTGGATAATACGAAATCAATTATGGACAGTCGATATGACTCCCATAACATCATTAGATCCTGTCTTATCAATTTACTCTAGATTTTCCGATGATTTATGTATTAGAAAATAGAAAAGAAATATAGCATTTGATGCCATCAGTAGAGAGTTCGATTGCAAAAGTCCTTTGACAAACTTCCGCATGAAATCGTTGTTATGGAAATGATATATTTAAAAAAAATTCGTGAAACGACTCCCTCGGTGACAGAAAATAACGAGTAGAAATGAATTGTAAAACTCTGTGTAATTCATAGGCGCACCCAGTGGTGTTTTTTTCAGAGTTCAGTCCTTGCCTCAATACTTTTTCAAATGTGTATAGAAATGTATACAATGTATATGAAATTGTTGGTGCCCTAATCGATATTGATGATAGATGTATCGCATGTGATTATACATATTGTTGACATGGCCTGAGAAATGGCAAAAGAAATATGTTTCGAAGATGAACCAGACACGTACAAGGGTGTTCCATTGAACTGTCGAAGGTAAGAAAAGAGACGGACCTGTTAGTTTACCATAGCATCGACTTGAACTCTTAGCTTGAGTATGACTGACGCTGGATAACAGTGTCTTAGGATCTAATGTATTGGAAAAAAGAATCGTTCTTGGAAGAACACGAGATGCCATAATGAGCCTGAATACGTCACACTGGTAGAAGCACATCTCGTGACCTCATTGTCAAAAAGATCAAGACTTCCTTGAGAGAGAGAGAGAGAGAGAGAGAGAGAGAGAGAGAGAGAGTCCACTGAAGAGAAAATGGGGGTCAACGAGATTGAGACACCACGTCTAAGAGAGAGAGAGAAACCACATGAGGGAGGTAAAAATGATGCCAAATTACTCTCTAAAGAAGTGAAAAAAACCTCCGGCTTGAATATGAGTTTATAAGGTCCACAGAATAACTTGATGACATCGATGAGAACATAATGCAGGAAGTGCACGAGGATACTTGAACGAGAGACATTGGGTTGAGCTTAGATATAAAAGTTTTCACGCCGATGGAGAGGAATTTTTCTTTGATAAAGAGAATGGTTGTACACACCGTAAAAGAAGGATCTTACCACTTTCTGGATGAAACAATATGACACCACGGACGAAGGATTTTGAGAAATGCCCATTAGTCTGGTCTCACATTTGTTGCCCTGCTTTCATTGTATAATATATCGTTCATTAGCGACATTTCCTGTCATTTGCTGGAATGAATGTCATTATTAATTACATACTTCGAATGACATGACTATAAAGTGTGTGTGTACCTTGATTATTTAGAAGTTTCACATTTACGTTTACCAATCTTACCGAGACAACACGCGTCTCACTGATCACTTCGAAATTCATCGAACCCTTTTCGAGAAGATACTTTTTTTTTTTTCTTGCCGTGTGTACACTGGAGTAAACTTAACTGCTGTCGTCATGACTGCCAACACAATAGCTTCGTTCAGCAGGAGACCAGATGATGACTGGGTCCCGTCGGCGCGGGAGAAAAGGTCCCATCAGCAAGTCTCTCTCTCTCTCTCTCTCTCTCTCTCTCTCTCTCTCTCTCTCTCTCTCTCTCTCTCTCTCTCTCTCTCTCTCTCTCTCTCGACCTCGCCAACCGCCACCGGAATGGGGAAAAAAAAAAAGAATCCTCCATGAAGTTGCCGTTAAGGTCGACCTTTCCATTGTTTTGCCCTAGGGATGTTGGACCACACGAGGTCACCAAGTCTTCCTGTGGGGAGGCGACGGCCTGTGTTATACAACGGTTGACACTCACTGCCCACCTGATGAGAGAGAGAGAGAGAGAGAGAGAGAGAGAGAGAGAGAGAGAGAGAGAGAGAGAGAGAGAGAGAGAGAAATTTACTTTGTACATTACTCTAGAGACTCCATCTTACCGTGCGTGCTGTACAGTTCCTGGTGTGGAGGATGTCTAGGAGCAAACTCCGCTGGCAAGGTGCAGGCACTAGCGGCAAGGCGTGAACCCACTGGAAAAGAGTCGATCCACTAGCGAGGGACAAACCATTGGCAAACTGTAGATCCACCAGCAAGGGGACAAACCCACGGTGCAAATCCAGGAGCAACGAGAGCCCCTGTTCAATATTAATGAGAAAACCTGGTTCCCGGCTGGTGCAGCCTAACTCCTGCCACACGGTAACAGTCGTTGACCCTAACTACCCCCCCACACACTAGAGGAAGCTCTACAAATTTCTTTTCATGGTTTGTCCAATGGAATTATTTGGACTTCCTTATCTGCATTTATTGATTCTTCTTTTACGACCCGGGTGCAGCTGACCTGCATGACTTTCGTTCGTTCCCTGTCAGCCACTGGGTTCACGTCGACACCTCCCCCCCCCACGGGATTGTCCTCGCCACCCTTGAAGACTTCAGTGGGGAGAGAAGGAAGGGACCTTATTGTACACTCTGTGTCCTCTTTTGCGCCACCGTCCAGTGGGTGGGCAAGAGGAGGAACCAATCATGAGGGAGACTCGGGCTACAAGCTAGTTGGTACAGGTAAGAGGCTGTGTGGCACGCTGTTCACATCCCCAGCCCTTCTGACGGAAATAGACACACCCCGATCGGCAGTATGTAACTGAAGGCATCAGACCAGCTAATAGTTTGGGAGCTGTGCCCGGGAGAGAGGCCTTGCTAGAGCTACGTATGTATACAGAGCTTCATACAGAAGACATGCAGCTGCACACAGCGAGAACCCACACAATGCTGTTCTATCGCCAGGTGGACGAGGTGCACACTGGTCAAGCGAACACAGGGAAGCAGACGCCAATAGATAACTAATCCATTGATAGAATTACGGTCAATAGAACTTCGAAAATACTGGCCTGTTGACCTCAAGTATCTGAAAGGTAAACAAAAAAAAAAAGAGATGGCTATCTCTGATTCTGACTCTCATATCCGTCCAGCTGACGCTGAAGAGAACAGACACAGCTGGAGCTACGGTCAGGATGTGTTAAATGTCAACCCAAGACCACTCACGAGGGTGGGGGGAGTTGGGAGCAGCTTAGGTGGCTCAGTCTCCTGCTACAGTACCTGCCTGACGTACGGTAAGTGGCCAGACTATGTGTAGGAAGACTTCCACACCGTCCCAGTCCATAAGCAGAATAGGCCGACAGACGCTGGGATTCACAGGGTCGACGTCTTCATACCTCACATCACTGGTGACATCCTGGATAATCTCTCTGGAAATGATAAGCTTTTACGACGGTGGTCGTCTGTCGAATGGCAGTTGACCCTCCCCAGCCCTCAGTACGAAGGTAGTGGGTCACAGGTAGGTGAGCAGAGAGGTACTGCCCACCTGGGTATCGGGTGGGTTATTATTGGCGACGCTATAATGGCTGTCAAATTCCCCTCCCTGGCTCAGGTTGCTGTCTTTTTCTATACGCCGCACATAAACGACTGTGAATAAGATTTACCCCTACGGTGAGCGATACGGGCAGTCCTGCCAATTGGGTAAAACTCTTGTAAGTCGGTACATACCATCTGGCACCAGGAGCTGGATGACTCCAGTCATGACACTGGACCCCGCTCTTGCCTTTGACCGTCTGTAGCACCTGGCCCTCCGCCCATCCCTACAGACCCTTAACATCTACAGTAATACCTGACACCTCCTCGGTCACTACTTTCGCCAATGTATGTCTTTCCTCCTTTCTTCACGAGCACAGATATGAAACCTCTGTTACTTAGATGAAGGAAGTACACTACGGCCTGAAGATCTGGCGAGACCAGCGTGTCGGTAGAGTGCTCAGTACATCCAGGCGTTGGCTTCCGAAGCTCTTCCCTGCCGACTAAGGTCACGTACCTCGCTAAGATTTACAGCGTCGAGGGAATTAGATCCATTAAAGAACAACAGACAACTGAGCAGTCTGAGTTAGGAGCAGCCGCAACGCTCCCTTTATAACACGCCAGTTGGCTTACATCAGAATTCATCTCCATGTTCACAGGGTGTCCATCACATCTGCCTGCCGCTGGGCCGAAGTAGAGAACCGAGCAGAGCGCCTCACACTGAGCCAGCTACCTGGCATGAATCCACCCACCACACTGTGGTAGAGAGAACGTCAGGTCCGACACGTGAGGCCAAATCCTTAAAGGCCCCCGTTCTTCCTCCCTACGCCTCCACACCCGCCTTTGTGGGCGACCTGAGGCGGGAGTTCAACGACAAGAATGTCATGATGAACACCAGTTTCATCCTGGGTGACGCTTTTGTCGTGGGGAACATCGTCTCGTTTCTCATATCTCCCGTCTCACTTGCAGAAGAACATCGCCTCGCTCCTCCCATCCCTTGTCTCACTTGGAGAACATCACCACACTTCTCCAACCTCCCAACTCACTTGGAGAACATCACCTCACTTCTCCCATCCCCCGGTCTCACATGGAGAGCATCACCTCACTTCTCCCACCTCCCGTCTTACTCACACTCGGGACAAACGAAAACCAGCAAAGTTCAGAGACCTTCTCTGAGAACTTGAAGTTCTTGCCCGACCGCTGGCTTCGTGAAAATCCCCTTCAAAACTTAAGTAGAACTTGAGATTTAATTAATAAACTTTTACACCCAACGATATTAATTAAAAGCTAAAGATTGAGGCTTTTGGCGATATATTAATATAAAGCTGCGATTATCTTGATGTCTTCATGACTGGAGGAAGGTGGTCAGCTTTAGAGATTTAGGGACAAGTGGTGTAAGATGACAGACCTCGGCCAGAGAGAGAGAGAGAGAGAGAGAGAGAGAGAGAGAGAGAGAGAGAGAGAGAGAGAGAGAGAGAGCGTGTACAGACATACCATGAAGGAACATTGACAATATATGAAAAGACCAAGAACGGGAAAGGAAGTAAGTGCGAAGAGATTGAAAGAACCAAGTGGATGGAGGAAGAAAAGTTAAAACTGAATTATGAAAAAGATTAATTTTAGACGAATAGTTGTCTCAAAAACCATATGTATATGTGTGTGTGTGTTTGTGTGTGTGTGTGTGTGTGTGTGTGTGTGTGTGTGTGTCAAGAAGGAACAACAACCATTCTTGTACGTATTTGGTATCTGGCTGTCGAGCATCGTGCACCAGAACCTGAGACCACCAGCCACAGCCGAGCCCCACAGACCAGTCCATTCTTATTATACACGCCTTCATTTACCCTGATTTGACCACTGACAGTTCGCCACTGCCCTCCATATACCTCATTTATCTCTTCCCTGTATATATATATATATATATATATATATATATATATATATATATATATATATGTACGTATGTATTTGTCTATAATCACGAGGAAAAATTGAAACAAATCCCCAGTACACTTTCGTGTATTACATCTTCAGGAGAGATCCTCGAAGATGTAATACCCGAAAGTGCACTTAGGACTTTCCGTGTTTCATTCTTCCTCGTGATTATCAACAAACATTAAATCACACACGCGGTTATCGTTGAACAGTGGATCACGCTCATAGATATGACCTTATGACAATACATCATATATGTATGTAAAATATTTACGCGTTTTTTCTCTGTCGCTGAAAACTCTCTACAAACATCATTAAATCAATTTAAGGCTTCGTTGAATTGTACCGGCATTTAACAATTTCATTTATTTTTTCGCAACGTCTCATTAAACAAGTCATGATCTTACCCTTACGTATTATGTGGTAGATTTTGCATTTAGTATCTTCGTTGTATATCAACTGACTGCTGCGTTTCTGTTTTGTATCTCCCCTGATGATGAGATTATCACACGAAAGTGCACTTGGGAACTTACCGTGTTTCATTTCCCCATGGACTCGTAGGAATATATATATATATATATATATATATATATATATATATATATATATATATATATATATATATATACGATCTGGTGGAGAAAAAGAGAAGTTATTGGTGGATATAATTGGATTATTTGGTAATGTGAATTTGTTGAGCAGCCGGACAGTGGCTGTGAGCATAATGTTTTCCAGGCCAAAGTACCATAATTTATGTTAGTAATTATATTCAGTATTTTTCATAATTAGATTAGGGGACCATTAGAGAGAAAAGAACGGGATAAATATGTTCATATGTATATATATATATATATATATATATATATATATATATATATATATATATATATATATATATATGTATGCTCTACCTCCTCCCTGGATGTGCTGTTCTCTGGAGACCCCTCCTTCTCCCCGACACTATCAGGTCTCCAGCTGCAATCTCAACAATCGTTATCTATCCAAGTGGTAGTTACTATTTATACTTCCACTTTAGGTACATAAGCACTCATTAATCTCCTCGTGGATCTTGAGTCTTCCGGTTGTCAAGCCATTTGACACAACATTTCTTTTACCTCCTTAATTTTGCTCTTATGTTTCGTGTTTTACCTCATTAATTTTGCTCTTATGTTTCGTGTATCCTCCCCTCTATGCGTACAGCTCTTCGACCACTCGTCCTTTTGCCACCAAGCGTTGCTTACGTCACAGGAAACTGCTGAATATGACTATATGCCACAGTCAGTGGCTAGGCTTTGTTTTGGGATGATCCCGGTGGAGACGAGTACAGCTCTTCTTTCCATCCCTAACGATTTGGAACGGATGATTGATCGTCTTAACACGAGTTCCCGACCGTTGCGGCCCCGACCTCCTCTTCCAGCACACTTGACCTCGGTTTCACCTCTGACCTCTTCCACTACAGTATGTCTACCCCCTTTGGGATCAATGCAACGGCAGTCTTATCTCCTATCACATCCAATCTAATCCGTTTCTCGTGATGCCATCTATCCCACTCAAGTTCTCCTTCTCTTTTATTCCTCATATTTTAATATCTATCTTGACCTATATACAATTTGGAACAGTACTTCTTCACCCAAGTCTTCTTGCAAAGTTTCTCCTCCGCCACCACAATCGGCAGCAGTTACGACATGCAGGTGTGTCCCACCAACACCACAGACGGAAGTAAACAACACTTCCTCGTTACAGCTGTCTCTCTCAGGCATAAACAGCGGTAAACAACCCCCTCCTCCCTCACCCCCCTTCCCCCATCTCTCCTCGATACAGCTGTCTTCCTCCGACACAGACAGCGGTAAAAACACCCTCCCACCTCCCCGACACAGCTGCCTCCCGCCAACGCAGCAGACTTCGCGACTACAGACACCGCAACGGTTCGGCGGCATCGTCATAACAGGAGCAACAGACGCCTTTAATTTGCCGTTTCTGAAGCGATGGAGGAGAGGGTGGGGGAGGGAGGGGGAGTTTTCAATCAACGGCGCAATAAATAGTTGAGAAATGATGCATCATCGACCTTTACAAAATTTTCCCCATTTTCAAATCTTCAGAATTCCGTTACTCTCCCCGCGCGGGGGGGGGGGGGGGGGGGGCGCCTATCGAGTTCTACTAAATTTCCGTTTTCTTTAAAATCATCGAGTACGGGACGTAAGACACACAAAAAAAATGGTCTTTATTTTGTATCAAACGCATTTTTGTAACGTTTTATAATCTTTTTTTTTTATTTGGGATATTGCGAACGATGTGTTTTCATTTACCGCATTTTTTTTAATATACTTTTTTTTTTTTTTTACCTTGGGCCCCTGACGCTGCGCGTTATTTTCCATCTAGATAAATTGTGGGAAAGAGAAATGGTGAGAGGGATATAGAAATATATTGTGGGATATATAACACCAAGTGCAGTAGGGAAGGAAGTACGTAAGTGGTGAAGGAGAAAAGTAAGAGAAAGAGCGAAGGTACCTGAGAGAGAGAGAGAGAGAGAGAGAGAGAGAGAGAGAGAGAGAGAGAGAGAGAGAGAGAGAACACGGAAACTCCGTTCGTAAGCAGCAGCTCGTTTGTAACGTACGACATCTGGCAACAATACCAGGAGACTTGGATCTTACTCAACAGATGGAGTTCGTTTTCGCCATTTGTTAGGGTCCGTCCAACGCGATGACGGATAACCCCCCCCCCCCCCCCCACACACACAGACACACACACAGACACACACACACACACACACACACACACACACACAAACACACACACACACACACACACACACACACACACACACACAAAATATATTTGAGTGTGAGTGACAAGTCTTCGTAGATTAACCTTAAACTTCTCGCATGAACTACATCTCCTTATTAAACCTTAAAAACCCAAAAGGATGATTTGAGTAATTTTGAGTAATTTATTTTTTATACATAACTCCTATCATTCCCATTTTCTTCGGGACTAATCGGGGAAGCCTTAAAAAAAAAAAGAAAACAGGAAGAAATGGTTTGGTCTTATCCTGGAAAAATCCTGGGGTGACCCCAGGGTTGAGTTACACACGACCAGGCCATACAATATCACGTTACATACAAGTTTGGGTTAATACTAAAGTTTCTGCCCAACTGCAGTTTACCCTGAGTTTACCTGGAGTTGGTTTACTTCCATTAGAGACGACCCAAGTTTTTGCAAAAAAAGAAAAAATAAAGAAGAGGAAAAAGATTGATAAGGAGGTTATACAATATTCTTAACTGAGTCCCCCTCCTCCGAGATCCGAACCACGGCTGCAAGTAAACCATGAAATGTCACAATACAAGGAAACTGAAATTTCAGTATATTTCATAAGAAATACAGGCGGAAGACACGAACGCTGACCTGAGGTTAACCTGTATATTCTTTTTTTTTTCAAGAGCCTTAATTACAGTTTGAGCAAAAATGCAATATGTTTGCTGTATCATAGTTTTGGTCGATCCTGGTGTAGGGGCTAGAGGGCGTTGTAAACAGGGGGGGCGGGGGGGGGGGGGGTGTAAACAGGCGCTGCCTGTAAGCACTGCAAACCGACACTTGTGCCGTACTGTAAACAATCGCCGTCAGCAGGTGCTGTAAACAGGCGCCGGAGATGTGCTGTGTGATCTAGGGCTGCAAACAGGTCCTGGGGAAACAGGAGATTGAAAGGTGTTCTAAACAGGCGCTTTTACATTGGTGCTGGACCAGTAACAGGGCTGGAGCTCTGCTTGCCTTCCTTGGCCTACATTCCCCCTTCCTCTCTCTCTCTCTCTCTCTCTCTCTCTCTCTCTCTCTCTCTCTCTCTCTCTCTCTCTCTCTCTCTCTCGCCACTACACCACCACCAACGCAGCTCTTAACGCCATTGTCCAATATGGTCTTTTATATATGTGTGTGTGTGTGTGTGTGTGTATGGTCATGTCTTTCTGTTGGTGCCTTTTTGAATCATGTATTTAGGTTTATGTAAGTGTGTGTGTGTGTGTGTGTGTGTGTGTGTGTGTGTGTGTGTGTCCACTTACCTTTTTTGTGGTTATATTTTTGTACTGCATGAGGGTGAGGGGTTGAGGGGTGGCTGGTTTCTACACTCGTGGGACCCCCATCTCTTGAAGTTTATTATACGACTTTGTAAAGTTTTGTATATAAATGTAGAAGTTTGTGTGTGTGTGCGTGGAAGCATTTTTGGGTTTGCATATCCGTTGTGTATCTCCTTGTGTGTGTGTGTGTGTGTGTGTGTGTGTGTGTGTGCTCTCGTTTAGGCATTTATGTATGGGTGTTTTTTTTCTTTACCTGTACGTTCGTACGTTCGTGTCTCTGATTATGATACGTTTCTGTGTGTGTAATTACCTCATCATACCGTTTTCTATTACCAGCAGATATGAGCGTACAAGTGCATTTCTGTAATGTTTATAAGTGTGTCTCATATATATATATATATATATATATATATATATATATATATATATATATATATATATATATACACACACACCCTGGGCTGTAATTAAGCTCGACCAATTTTCTCGACTTAATGATCCAGGTAATTGAAATGTCGGATACCTGAACATGCCTCCCAGAAAATATCTGGAGCTTCTTTTATACTGGAAATATTTCATATCGATAATACTCCTATAGAAATATAAAATACAGTATATATATATATATATATATATATATATATATATATATATATATATATATATATATATATATTCTACAATACACTGTTTGTTGAAGACCAACGCATATTTTACATTAATTAGGTGTCTTTCTTTTTTTCAGTTTTTCACACCACACGTTTTCCTCCATCAAATAAAGTGTTGTGTCTTCATTTTCATTCTATTTTTGAAATACATCAGACATTTCTGGCACACTGGCCATCTTTTGTCGAACTTACTGAAATGAACACAAGACACAATCTGTTGGTAACGAAAACTGAGAAGGTTCACACCTTCAAGTGTTATATAGAGGCGAGCGGCAACGTCGGTAATACCTTGATCTGGGGACCATGTTCCCTCAAAGCTCGTGTGTCTTAGTATGGTCGGTAAGGGGTCCTGCAACATTGGGTCAGCTGGCGGAGGTTTAGCCTCAGGTCTTCTTACCTAAGGTAGTCGCGCGGAGGTCGAGTTACGTCGATACACAGACCCAAGGAGGTCCCCAAGCGAGTTTGTCTGGCCTTAGCAGTACCGTTAAAGATGCAGACGTTTTGAGAGAAGTGTAGGATAGCAAAGCGAAGGTTCTCTCCGCGTTCTTCACTCCCCTCCGGCAGAACGCCAGACGAGAAATAGCTGGGAAAAATTACCTTTGAGGACTAAAGGGAAATTTTTGTAAGAGAGTCATAAAGTAGAGCGGAGGGGGGATATGTCGTGCCTCCCATCACCAAAGGATAAACTTTGAGATTCAGCCCAGCGACTTAACATGTCTGTATTGCTCTTGATGTGGGTGGATGATACAATAATACATCGTTGGTGCGTTACTGCAGCATGGCCAGGGAGAGGTCAGTGGTTAAGAAAGTAGCATAATATACGACTACGCTATGATGATTGAAAGAGTTATTCAGTACCGTGATGATCAGGCCTAATTTTGCACATATCAGCAATGTTCGTCTGAACAACATATTCAATAATTTCGTTGGTTAAGAAATATTTCATGCCGTCCAGATCAACTCGGTGACCTCTAAGTTTTAGTCTATTTGCTCTCGTTGGTAAAACTGGCCCGACCATAAAGAAATTTTCAATATCGACGTTGTTGAATCTGTTATTTTAGAACACATTCCATTAAATTGCCTCGGAGCTGCCTTCTGCTTAGAGAGAACAAATACATTTCTCGCAGTCTGTACATCAAGGTGCTAGTTAAATATCTGGGTCCTTTTTATGAGGTTCATGGGTGTGATCACCGTAAGCAGGATAGTACCCCCCTTCCGTAAAGCTAGAAAGGTATTGAACTGTTTATCAGAGAAACATATGCAACTACTGGAGTGGCATGGGAACTCTTCGGACCTTAACACGGTCGGGAACTGCTGGAACCAAAAATGCGTGCCATGTTTGCTTCTTTCAACACTTGATCAGTGCCTCGCCTCATTCGGGGGATCATGACTTTATAGACTCAAATCATAGGCCAAGAATACTTCAGGGACCTTGCCACTCCCATGCCCAGACGTCTTGCAGATAATATTCAAAGCCAAAAAGAAAAAGAAGATGACAAAGTACTACAATGTAAGCGTGACATTTTATTTTTTTTATTTTTGTTGTAATGTCCGGGGGAGAGGGAAGTTGTTTTTCTTTGATGGACAAGGTTTTTGCGGATACTGTTGGTATAGTCTATATCACATCCTTCCTTTTGTATGTAAACTTTCTCTTAATAAATCCTAAGTTCTTTTTTGTCTTCCTGGCAGCTTCGTTACACTGCTGGGAGAATTTGAAGTTGTTGGAGTGTCTTTTATCTTCAGGTCCTTCAGTTCACACTCGAATTTCTTTCAGAGGCTTCTTACGTGCAACAGCTGACATTAATTGACATTAAATGGCTTTTTGCTATTTTCTAGACCATAGAGCTGTTTTATGTAGATCATCTTGCAATCTAATCCTTCGTTCATCTTGAGTTGATATGGGATTGTCGATCTTTGTGCCATCTGCAGATTTGGACACTAAATCACTAAATGATTCGACCTTTTAAAGTTGGGGTAATGATAATGGAATTAGGATAGCCGGTTTTGCGATGTACATCGAACTTAACCGTGTTATGGTGGCATGTACCTGGACGTTCACCAACACGAGTATCAACGACTAAGAACTCCTGGGATGCAGGAACTAGATGATGGATATTTCTTTCCCTCCTCGACCCTGTGACGATTTGCTTATGAAAATTTTCTCCAATTCAGTTGATAGATCGAGCAAATTTACGTTGTACACTTGAGGTAGTTTGTCAGGTGAGTTTTGGAATCTTTATCCTTTTTTTGTTCGTTTTAAACTGTCGTGTGGCTGACTTGGGCATCTATACTCGACGTTATGTGTAAAGTTTGGACATTTTTGTGCTCATTTGAATAGCAGCAGATGTTGCAGTCTGAATTTCAATGGGGTTTAAGTATGATATAATGTACTCTGCAGTACTGCCTCCTTGACCATCTTCTGTACCTTACAAATACAATTTCAAGTCTGGCAAACTGTACCCGATCATCATGTCGTTGTTATTCGCGTTCATTCTGTTCATTCAATGATGTCAACACGTTCAGTGTCTACCAAACAATGCAGTTCAGCTATTTTGTCTCGACTGATCTATTCATGTAATGACCATTTGAGGCATCGTGTGATGATCATCGTGCGAAATTGGTGGTAGAGGTTGGGGTCATCTAAGTGTGGTTGAGCATTGTACGAGCTTCGTTTGCCCTGTGCTTTGATGATATAATTTGTGGAGGGATTCTCCTGTGTGCATGGATTCTGGTATCTGTAGACTGGTTGTGTCGCGGTAGTGTTTCAGTATCATCGTATTTTCCGTTTTTTTACGAGTGAGATTTATATATTCTCTTGCTCTTGCATATGTAGTTTGGAGCCTACCGTTTTAAAGATGGACTCCTAAGCGTTGGGTGAGTGATGTCGTAGTCATACCCACGTAGTTTACGTCGATTTGAAGTTTACAACCTTCGACGGGGCAGGAGTACTTGTAAACTACATCGGTAAACTGCAGTGTGTTGGTACTCTGTGTGAAGCAGTGTCTCGTAATCTCATAATGTTGTCACTGGTAGACTTCTTGTGGTGATTAATGATGTGATTATCTTCACGGATGTTTCAATTCATGTTCTTATCTGTTATCTCCTCCAGGGCACTTTCCTCCGTCCGATAAGCGAGACACATTTTTTTGTAGAATGAAACTAAAGTGAAAGTGGACTTACGAATATTATAACAAAATACAGAGGTCCCCATGTTCGTCAGTATGTTGAACGTCAATAATCGTTATATATTCGCTTTTCTGTCAGGTGTTTATGTATCTACATCGATGAATGAATTAAGTTAATCGCCATTAAATAGTCTTGGTGACGGGAAGTGTTTTAGACAGTGAATGGACGTAAAATCTACACCCATAGAAAACAGGATGTAGGGCAGCACGTCAGCTCTGGAGGATGATCCGGGTGTCTTGCGTCAGCTGGCGCTGTGGAGAACCATCGCTTGCCCAACTGGTGTTGCCGGAGACCATTCCTTGCTAGCTGGTGATATCGAGGACCACCGCTGGCCCAGCTGGTGCTGCTGTGGACCATCTCCCGCCCATCTGGTGTTGCGGAGCTGTGGCGTGCCATCTCTTGCCAGGATCCGGGAGCCGTGTGTAAACAAAGCCTTTACTGACACTCGGAAACTTCAGGCGTGTTCGCTACAGTTCCGGTTGACCACAAGCCTCACTCCCTCCTCCCACCTCGCACAGGCCACACTGAGATGAGTGCCAGTGGGAAGTAGTGAACACTGTATGGAAGCAGGAGAGTTCGTCTCTGAACTTAAGTTTGGATGTTCAGGTATTTACGATGACATTTACAGGGAATGATGAGAATATTCGTGGATCTTTTGAGGCGTGTGGAGGCAATCGTATTTTCCTTTTACTTTCTCTAAAAAACTGTAACGCCATCTTTTTGTAGACCTTATCATCCTTCATATTCGGCATGGTATTGAACGAATCCTGAGGAAGTGACGTATATCCATAACCACTGACGTATGGGTTCTCTCTTGCGCAGGGAGTTTATAGGTATTCGTTAAAGGTATTCGTGTATAATGACGTAGGATCTCCTGAGGGGGGGGTGTCGTGCTCAGCCCCGATGTGAACCAAACTGGAGGAGACGCCAGACGTACGAGGTCTATTCCCGTGCCACATCCAACTTATCCGGCATAAAACGGGAATGACACGAGCGGTGGAATGACCCGTTCCTATCTCCATCTCCCCAAGTTCCCAGGTCACACACACACACACATAACCTCAAATGACCCTCCATATGTCAGGTCAGTGCGACGGGGGGGGGGGGGGGGGGAGGGAAAGGAGGGGGGGGGGCCTTTTTCCAAAGCTGTCCCCGCCTTCCCTTTCCCTCTCCCAACACAATACCTGACGTTACCAAATGAGTCCGGGAGCCAGGCGTCGAAAACCTCTGATCGTAAACTTGTCGGCGGGATGTCTAGGGCGTGTGAGCGACACCGACTTTTACCATTCTCGTCCGAGGGAGACGTCGTCTTCCTGATAACTTTTGGGGACGCGGATGTATGAGGGTAATACCTCCATCCCACACTGCCCAGTGCCCGGGTGATGGAGAAACCTGCTGATGTG